>NW_022589763.1:3495795-3498893 GCF_004348235.1 Phoca vitulina
CTCCTGCCCATCCCCATCACTCAGGACTTCCTTCTTTCCTCACCTCCCTCCATCCCCATCACTCAGGACTTCCTTCTATCCTCACCTCCTGCCCAACCCCATCACTCAGGATTTCCTTCCGTTCTTATAAAGGTCCTCACCTCCTAATGAGTCCACTTCTGTCTAGATATCTTCCTCATCCCTGACCCTAAAGATGAGCTTCTTCCCACCCTTCTGGTCGGATTCAGTTCCCCACCAGACTGTCATGCACTCTTGGGCAGTTCTTGTCTGAGAATGCCCCCACACACACCTGCTTTATTTTGTCACTACATATCCTGTACTATCCAAAAAATGCGGTTCTTTCCCCTTGTTCCTGTTGTTTACATTCTGAGCTAAAATGTCAACTCTTCTCTTGGAAACTGAGTGTGTCCCAGAAGCTAGCAGGAAATCAGACACCTAAAAAAATCACTAAATAAATATCCCCTGAATAGACCAATTTTCCCAACGAGCTTTCAGTACAAATCATTTAGCACTTCAGGATGTTAAGGCTCCTGAGCCATAAAAATAAGAATGTGTCCTAAAGGATCACCAGTGTGAAGATATTCTAACACAGTACAGAATTATTTTAGTGGTGCCATGAAATACATTTCGTGGTAAAATAGAATTTCAAGTGGAATTTCCAGTGAAAAATGTAATATAGACACTGGACACTGGAGCTCTTACGAATCATGACATCACATAGGATGCAAAACTCCTTTGTCCCAACTAAGGGTCTAACATCGCATAATTCACTTCACGTTGAGAATGATCTATTTGCGTATATAGTCATTTTGAAATAATTACATTTTCCTAGAACCAATTTTACCAGCCCTGAATATACTCATTCCTCAATTTGTATGAAAGCGGTGGAAATTTCTCCAATTTGAGATGCTGTAAATTCCCAGTGTAAGATTTGGGATATAGACAGATGATAGATAGATAGATAGATAGATAGATAGATAGATAGATGATATAATTTTTAGAGGATGTACCATGAATCCAAGAACTTTAAGAGAATAGATGTTCTTCTACTCTTGTCAGAATTTCTAGTTTGCTGATTGAGAGCAAAATCCAGGTTAGGTTAACTGCTTGTTCTCCGCCCCCCACCCCGGGAATGAAAGAAGTGTTCACAGAGCTGGAAGGGATTCTGCAAATACATGGAATCTCCGTCTTTAAGATAAGGTCAACCATCAGGCGGCAGGCTGTATTTGCAGGATGGAGATCAATGCCTTAAGGCAGCTTTGGGAAGGACTGATGGGAAGCCTCGTCACCTGGCTGTGTTTGCAGATTGTCCGCCTGGTCCCTGGGCCACACCATCCACCATCCCTCTCTGTGGACACAGAGCTCATAGCACCAGCTACTGGGCCACTCATGTGTCTCCAGAGCACACACCGCAGGTATGTTCTTCCTGTTGTGAAAATAACGTTGTTCTGATTTTCACAGGGAAAAGAGAGGGAATGGAAAAATAGGAACACCCAACTACCGTGATCATATTTGTGTCATTCATATGGCATTGTGATATTATGACCCTAAAAATCGTATGAGGAAGAAAGGAAAAAATCTCTCAGTGACGTGTCCACGTTAAGTGTGGGAGGTGGAAATGGAAACCAGGGTGGTATCAGAGTTCGTTCTCTCACCTCTCACAAAATACCGTCTCTCGGTGAGAGAAGATGTGAATGGAGTCCAGGGTCGTTGTCTAATTTTCTTGTAAGGACACCGTTTCAAAGCACTCTGATCAATGTCATAGCAAGAATTGGTAATGCGTTAGTAAAACATGTATATATACATAGACATGTGTGTATGCACAAATACAGTAAAATTCACAGAAGTGTGGTATTTATACTTATAAATATATAATATACATTTATATTTATATGTGTTCATGAAAACAAATATGGTGAATATGGAGTGTATGTTTTGTAGACATTACAAACACACACATCTTCTTAACCATTCGTAATATAGTCTGTGTGCGAGCATCCTTAGCCAGTAAAAATACCTTCTAAAGCAAGAAGCAGAGCTGGCTTTTGGTTGTCCTCCAAAAGCTGATAGAGATGTAGATCCGGCCGAACCAGGGAAAGTTGACCTGGATGCTATAACCTTTTTCACTTGCAAGTAATGGGTTCTATGTTTCTGGCATAACAACATGGAAAGGAGAGATTGTCCACATTGGATACCCACTCATACGTAACCCGGTATTTGTTCTGTCATGATGGAGGTATAACACCATGATCTAGGCCACCATCGTCCAGTGCGATGCTAAGATTAACACATGAACCACACGCCCCAAGAATATTCTTTAATCTTATTTGTGTAGGTTTAAATTCCTTCGAAATAGAGGGTAGAGGTTGTGCTTGCCCTAAGATCATTCAAGCAGTTAAAGAAAAGTAAAAAGTTATGTTCAAATACTATGTGTAACAATCACAGGAGTAAAGCAGAAAAAAATATACAATTGTTACATTTTCAAACCAAAGTTTGTATGCCCTACAGGCCTTTTTTCTCCCCATCAATGATTAGTGACGAGTACGTATATGTAGAATGCACATATGTGCATGTGCATGTAATATCTACAGTATACTGTATGTGTAATATTGTATATATCATGTATGGTATATGTATATAATATTGTACATATACCATAGTATATATATGGTATACATTGTATATGTTATATACTATATATGTGTCATTATTTTCTTATGCAACCGTAAATGTATTTTATTTTACTTATTTGAAAATCATTTGTATAGTTCTTACTCTGTGCTAGATGCTGGTTCTTAACATACATTAACTCGGTTAATCTTCAACAACTCCATGTGGCAGGTACAATTATTATTTCCATTTTACAGATGAAGAAATTAAGATTCTAAGAAATTAAACATTTGCCCCAAGGGCAGAAAGTCAATAAACAGAAGGGTCAGGAGTTAAACCTTGGCAGTCCTCTCCTATTTTGTATTGTGTGTATGTATGCAATAGAGAGAGCCATAATAACATTTTATATATGTAATTATACATATAAAATATATATAGCTGTAATGAAATTCTGTATAATTATATAGAAAATAATATAAATAAAATTA
>NW_022589763.1:3498903-3512754 GCF_004348235.1 Phoca vitulina
GAAAATAATATAAATAAAATTATATATAATAATAAAATATGTAATTACATATAATATATATAGCCATAATGAAATTCTGTATAATTATATAGAAAATAATATAAATAAAATTATATATAATAAAATTATATATAATATATATTTAATAGCCAGTATAATACTAGGATATATACTAGGAGGATATATATATATACACTTACCACTACACGTGAATATATATTAAGACTTGCTACTGATCAAAAAATTTAAGGAAAATTTCCAATAACTTTGTGTTCCACAAAAATTTTGGGAAATCGCCAAAATCGTAGATTTTTCAATGTTATCCCTTCTTCTTTTTATCCTCTGAAGGATATAATTAGGATTTACAATCCCAGTAAGGCATGCATGTGGGTGTACGTGTGTGGTCATGATGGGGATGCAATTCTAGGAGTTTCTCTCCAGCATTGACATCTCCTGTTCTCATGTTCTCCTTTCCCTTATGGTGTGTCCTCGGGTGTCCCATGTGCAGTCTTCCCCCAAAGTGAGATCAACAAGCACTGTCTTCCATTTCTCGTGCATCCCCCCCAGGACCTGGCGGCGTGCTAGCTGTGAAGATAGGAAACGAGTAGAGAAAAACGGAAAACACACAAGGCCGGGTTGATACGCAGAGTTGCTAAGAGGCCAGCAAGAGAGAGTGACTGCTTTCTTCAAGGAGTGTCTAGGAATAAACTTGAGAAAGAATCACATGACCCAGGAGCCGTTGAGATGTATAGGAGTTTATAAAAAATGCTCAAACCTGCAATTTTGTTTTATCTTTAACTGGACCTAGGGGAGCAAGCTGGTCTAATACTGCCCTTGTTAGCAGATAAATGCATAGAAATTAAGCGGCTGGTCTGAGGTCACTTGACCTTCGTTCGGATGGAAGCAGGAGAAAGCTCCCGGTCACCGGATTCTGGCTCACGGCCCCTGGGTGTTACCCTCTTATCGAAACTCACACTTTGCAGGTTAATTAACCAGCTTCCTTAGCACAAAGATACAAGTCATTCCCTCGGCTAGTTGGGTGTGGGTTTATTTCCATTGTTGAAAAAGCAAGAGAGCTTTTATTTGCCTTATTGATGTATCTCTCGTGATCATTCATTGATTAAAAATTGTCCTCCAATTGCCTTTACTTAAAATTCTGCAAGAAAGTGCGGGATCTTAACACTGTCATTATTCTGCAATCACATCTTTAAAAGGATCAGTGAGACCACTAGTCACTATCAGCGTCCATTGCAACCAAGAAACATAGCAAATGTGTTCTTCGTATTTCCCACCTATACCTCAATCGTAAATAAGGGCGTCAATGAGAAGCTGCATTTTTTTTTCTTTTTTTCCCCCATTGCACATGAAAGATCATACTGTCTCTGCCTTGTACATCAAGGGACAGGCTACCAGCTGGTTTTCGACTGAAACCATGCAGAATAAAAAGAGACATTCTGCATAACCGTATTTTATAAAGTATCATTTCATACTATTCCAACAACTGACCCTTAGTACCATATTTTCTTTGCAACAGACTAGAACAAACACATGATTTTCTTTTTCCCACTCAAATCTCAGAGGTGTTTGTCCTGACCGCCAACTGCATTATGCTTTCTCTTTGGTGCACTTCTTTAGTGAGTGTTGTGGACACCCATCCCTTCCAATAAATGAACAGCCCTCTCCGATCTGATCCCTCGGGCTGGAGGATGCCTTGCCGGTCTATATTGGACCTGCTGTAGTAAAGAACAAGGACCTACCTTGCTTGCCTGCCATTTCTACGCACCACGGGTGTTATGGAGGAATCTTTAAAAATGTAGGATAAAACAGAATAGGGTCGTGACACCCGTGTGAGTAGCCTCATAGGAAGGTCACTTCTGAGGTGATTTTGGTATCACAGTTCCAAAGAAAATGAAGTTGGGATGTGTTTGGGGATGAAGACAAAGAATGTGAAGTACACAGAATAGAGACAAAGGTTTGGGTTTTGTGGAAGTAGAAGATTTAGGAAGAAAAATCCCCGTAAGAGGTTGAAAGGAAAGGGTGCTGAGTGAATCCAAGGCACAAAGTACCGCTGATGTTCTTTTATTTCTAATTTCCTCTCTTATGTCCTTCATCCGAGCTCACGATGAAATCCTTAATGAAGAGCTTCACTCAGCGCCCTGCAGCCGAGATAAAGCCTAGGGGGATAGGAAGGGTCGTGGGATCCATGAACGCCAAAACCAGTGCTTGGGCCGTGAAGAATTGGGTTTATAACGAGGTTTGTCTCTGGTTTTGGATGTTATTCCAAGGAAAAGGGACTCGTGACACAAGGGTTCCTGCATGCGGATTAGGAAAGTTTCATTAGCAACGCTCCGTTTCCAGAGACTTTCTCTCTCTCTGCTTCATCCCTCCTTCTCCTTCCCGGGCTATTTGTGGGTTCCCCCTCCCCAGTCACTGTCGTTTTGCTTTTGACATGTTGCTCGTGCAGTGACCGTAATCTAATGTCACTGTCTTTTACTTCACCTCTACGTCCAACACGCCCATCCTGGGCTCCCTGTCTGTGTAGGGAGGGGCGCCTGGGTGGCTCAGTCGTTAAGTGTCTGCCTTCGGCTCAGGCCATGATCCCAGGGTCCTGGGATCGAGCCCCACATCAGGCTCCCTGCTCGGTGGGAAGCCTGCTTCTCCCTCTCCCACTCCCCCTGCTTGTGTTCCCTCTCTCACTGTGTCTGTCTCTATCAAATAAATAAAATCTTAAAAAAAAAAAAAAAGAAATACTGCATTACGTCGTTCCAACGTTTCTCTCAATTGTAGTGAGCAATAAAGCACGTTATGGTTAATGAAAGAATTAAATATGAGGCACTTTACGGTTTGTTGGTGGAAACACCGTGACAAGAATCCATACATTCTGGGAATCTTGGCTCCAAAGTGCATACAATTTCTACTATGTTATTTTCCCCAGAGATCCAGCGTTCAAAGCTCCTATGAGGACAAAGGTAAATGTAGGGTTTAATTTTCATGGCTTACAATTGAAGGTCATCGTTCCTCTAATTACAATTGAAGGTCATCGTTCCTCTAATTTTGTGCACGAAATACCAACAAGGATGCATAATTCTGGAGATCCAGATCATTTCGTAGATTACTGTCATCTGCTAATTTTTTTTTCATAAAAGGAATGTTGCTGTTTCTCTAGCACACAGAAATCACCCAACACTCTGATACTTTTGCATACTTTTTTGCAGACAGGATGTGAATTGCTACTTTCCCTGGCCGCCCCCCCCCAACCCCGATAATTCATTTAAAATACAAAACTTCAGCTCTCCACATTACATGATATCTAAATTAACAGAGAGGCACATCTTAAAATGTTAGTTTGGGCCTTATGTCTGTCTCTGTTAGTGTGTTGGATACATTTATATGCGATTACAAAGGGATTTGGAAGAACAAGGTTAAAACGTGTTCTTTGCTGAATTGCATTTAGGTCTATAATAAAAATGTGGTAATGGGTGCCCAGGGCAACCAGATGTCCTGCTAATTTCTTTCTTTCTTTCTCTTTCTTTCTCTTCTTCTCTTTCTTTCTTTCTTTTCTTTCTTTGTTTCTTTCTTCTTTCTTTCTTTCTTTCTCTTTCTTTCTCTCTTTCTCCTTCTTTCTTTCTTTCGTTCTTTTTCTTTCTTTCTTTCTCTTTTTCTCTTTCTTTCTTTGTTTCTTTCTCTTTCTTTCTTTCTCTTTCTTTTCTTTCTTCCTTCCTCCCTCCCTCCCTCAACTCCTTCCTTTTTTTTTTAATCAGGACAATGCCAGTTCCTGGGATCGGGCCTCCATCAGAGTGTGGATGCTCCTCCAGGGGAAAGAGCTCCCGAAACAGGCACGTGGGGTTGGTGCCTGTAGTCAGATCAGATAATACACCTGCATACATCTGGGAAGTGGGGTTCCCCCTGCTCATGGGGACAGCTCAGCTCACTGGGGTTCGTGGCATTATGATAATAAGTGGTATTTCACAAAGCATATGCTGAGGCCACATTGCTTAGGTCACCAGCACACCTGGCTAGGAACAGGCTTCTCTGTGGTTTCTCGGCATTTAAATGTGGCTTCTTTCAAAAACGGGTTTTATAACGCACGCGGTAAACATCTACAGCAGGTCGCGTTTCCTTCTTCTTAGGTTATGAATTACTTACCCTGTTTCATGTGTACCTCTGTTTCCTTTATGTTCTCTTACCTTAATAGGCCAAGTTTCCTGTCCTATATTCATCCATTCAGGTGAGATGCAACCACAGCAGGTGTCTAAAAATATTATTTCAGCAAAATGAGATCCCAGTGATTAATGACACAGAAGGAAGCTAAAATTGTAAGACAATAGGTGAAACTGATAAATTATGTTTTTCTTAAAAAAATAAAGCAACACTCTACAAAATTGTTTACGCATCAGAATGTGTGTCTATGTATTTGTGTGTGGGGGGGGTGTGTATGTGGGGGTGTGTCTACATGAAAAGAGTTCTAAAATCTAAAGCTATCCATTTTCTCAAGGCAGAGAGAGATGATGGGCTTTTCTTTTCTTTTTTTTTTTTATATCTTCCAAAATTCCTACAGGAGACATTTCTCTACTAACCAAGTACATTAGAGACTAGATAAGCACTCAAAACAGATCTTACCACTGAAGCTTTATAACGCCTCCAATCTTTGCAATTAAGCATCATCTGATATCCCAGTTTTTTAAAGAGACATCTTCAGGGCTGTATATTGGGGTGCCAGAAATGTGTCTCCCCATTTCCTTCTTAACATCCACGGAGGCACTCGATTCCAAGCTCCTGCATTCAGGACCTGAGAAGGAGGGGCTTAGAAGAGTTTTCTTTCCAAAGCTTCTGCCGGCTGAAGCCCCAGCGATTTTTCTCATTACCCGGAACCTCCAAGTAAGTCACTTATATCAGGACCACTGACCTTAGACAAGAGGTGTGAAGACTTTGCTTTAATGCATTCCATCTGTTCCTCCCAGCTAGCTGCTTCTGCGCTTTGGACTAATGTATAAGAGCAGACAGACTTCCCGTTTTTCCCTAAAACCCTCGCCTCGAGAAAACACAATTATATGTAGGTTTTCTAAGTATGCTCTGCAGAGAAAGTATTCCTTTTGCCGCCTTAGCCGAGGCTAGATTTCGTCTGATGGTTCATGGCTCGGTCATGGTGGGCGTCACCAAAAATGACCCAATATCTGCTTTTACTCCAGTTTCTTTGCTGATGACAAGTCTCGACCTGCTCTGTTCCTCTCCGTTTCTGCCTAAAAGTTATCAACCTGAAATTATCCTGAGAGCCACGGACCCAGAACAAATTCTTGCTCCCTGCAGCCCTCCTAAAGGACCGCTCGGGATAAGCGCACATGTGGGGTCCTCACCCGGATGGCTCACCCTTCTTGCCTTTGCTGCAAGTGACCAAGCTCACTCTGGATGACCAAGTGCCTCTGGTCTTCTCTGACCACTGTGCTTGATCAGTTCTGGAACATACAGGTGTAAAATGGTGCTCGCTCCCATCCCTGTCCTCACCACCCCCAAGAGGGTGGTCTTAATTGCTCTAGCTTCCCACTGAACACATTTCACTGCCCCCTCCCCCCATGGAAACCCCTGATTGTGACCATCACGGCTACAGCTGGAGTGAGCCCCCTAGTAGTTGGGGGATCCTTAGGAAGCAGCAAGATCTCCATCACTTTGAGAGGTTGTTGGAAATGGGGAGACTGCAGCCCGCACATCGTCCCCTGCTGAAACAGAATCATCCAACATCCAGAATTAGCCCGACATCCAGCACATTCCCTGGTAGGGCGGTGGGGGGGGGAGTGCTCTTAAATATGACAAATAGGTTCACACCCCTTCCGTGCAATCTTGCACTGACTCCCGCTTGCATTCAGGACAGTGTGCAAACTGCACGTCTTGTGATTTGGGGCATTTAATGAGCTCGATGCTGTTCCCCACACCCTTCCCAGAGACACCTTCTAGTTTCCAGCTATGACCACAAAGCTATGGTCCCCCACACGTCCCGTCTTCTCAGTTCGAAGGTGTACGGCTGACCTCCCCGAGCACTCACCACCACTGTTAAGTCACATGGACTCCCACCTGTATTTGGAGACACGGGGTTTGGGGGAGCTTCCTAGAGAAGGCTGGCCACTCCTGGCAGATGGGGTTGGGGGGTGCGTGTAGACTCCTCTTGGCACGGTGGGTACCATCTCCAAAGTCTACTTACACTCCATCCCCGTACTTCCCCATCTTTCACGCCCAGTTCTAGGATGGAAAGAGTGTTTCCTTTCATTTCTAATGCCACCCCCAGGACATGGCCTGGGGCGATGGACATGCTGGGTAAAGGTTTGCTGGGTGAATCAATGGGTGAGGGACTCAGTCGAATGAAGGAATACATCCATTTTTTACCACTCTCCAAGTTAGAATGGTCAAGAATGCATCCAATGATGCAGAAAACAGTGACTTCTTCTACCTAACGTTTGCTGAAAATTCAAATTTACTTTGTTTAAGTTTTTGAATTTTTTCAATTTTGAATTCATGAAAATGGTGTTTCCATTAAATATATATTTATATTATATATATATGTATGAGTATATTCACATGTATAATACAAGTAATATCTACATATATAAATATGTAAAATATGTAAATATATAAAATAAATATGTTTTATGTAAATATACATATTCATTTTATATATTTATATATTAATTTATACATATTTATGTAATATATATTTATATAACATATAATATATAATATACATAACAAATATATAAAACTCTATGTAATTATTTATATATTTTTATATTTATTTAATTTATATATATAATGTATTATAATCTGTATTGTATATATAAACTATATACAATACAGATTATATAATATATGGTATATGCTATATTTTATGTATTTTATATATTAAATATATTTATAATATATATTAGATATATGTATATATAATATATAAATTTGTTTCATATACTTTAAATTTAATAAAATATATTTTACTTTATATAATTATACATATCAGTTTTCATGTTTTATATAGAATATACTTATATATTCTTATTTATATATTATTAATTCAATTGAATTAATAATGGAATATATTATTAAAATATTATATATATATATATATATATATATATATATATTACATGTAATCTATACATCCTGTTTGCCTCATACTCAGCAAATGACCTGAATCAATATATAAATGCAGCAAACAGTCACAGGATTTGCTGGGGTTCTTTTTGTGATAATTGGCTCATTCGTGATGCCATGCATGCCCGTGGGGTAGAAATTCCTGCTTATTGGTGGTTTGGGCTTGGAAGCACGCTATGACCCTTTGAACCTAAGTTCTGCTGACTGGCCGCTAAACGTTTCTGACTCTCAACTCCCTCCACTTTAAAAAGGGGGTAACACAGGTGCGCGTCCCTGGGGGCTCTCATGAATGGTGAACAGGTGCGCGTCCCTGGGGGCTCTCATGAATGGTGAACAGGTGCGCGTCCCTGGGGGCTCTCGTGAACGGTGAACAGGATAGGTGATGGCCAGATGCATCGTGAGCACTTGGCAAATTTGCTCCCCCTTCTATGGTGGGGATTTTCAGCCTCTTGAGATCTACTCAGAATTTTTGTCTCTTGAAGATTTACTCAACGGAGGCTGTTTGAAAGCTGCAGGGCATGATTAGGTCGCACACGATGTCAAACCCAGCACCATGAGAACAAAGGGGCAGTGGGAGAAGTCATAGATCCCAGTGTTGCAAGTCAGAAACGTTCAGGAAACATCAGCATCCTCTTCCAGGGTTTCCTGGATGCTCCAGCGTTCAGGCAGGACATGCCCCATGATGGCACAAACATCGTGCACCAGGAGACACAGTAAGAAATCCATCCACTATCAGTTGAGTGGGTCCCTTTAGGTCTGATGTACCACTGAGCTCTTAAAACGAAAAAGGCAGTGGGAGCGGGGGAAAGGAAAAAAGTAAATAAAATAGACCACCTACAACAAAAGAACGGACGCTTAATTATTTGCACAAAGCATTAGAAAATACTGTGATATTTTATTATTAAAAATGCTGCTGAAAAGTTTATACATATGTGTCCAGCCATATATATCCTCTATCATTACTTAAGGCAAAATCAAAAACAAAATTGCAAAATAATAACCCAAGAAACCATTAAACCCTGCGTGCCTGTGAAGGTCAAGAATAAAAGCCTAGGAAAGTTTTTTTTTTTTTTTACTTAATTTTTTTCCCATTTTTTTTCTCTTTTTTCACTTTTTTATAGATAGCAAGTATATTTTATTCTCATAGAACTCTATGAAGATTCTATAACTTCTTTCCATGTAGAAATAAGATATCCTTTAAGATGTATTAAATTTCTTTTGATCATATCCTCTGTAAAAGCTAAAGTTATTCACTTAACAAGAACTCTTTTTTTTTCCCCTTATCCAAATGTCACAAGCCTGACACATTAGTGTGCATATTGCTAGCAGAAGACAATTGGAAATACTAAACAAATATTGGAATTCACATTACAAACATACCAGACCCACACTGATGCTGAGCATCACTTCCCATGGTAGATTGATGGAGAGCCTATTTGCCGTAGCCCAGGTGTGTGTGTGTTGGGGGGGGGGGAATACACAGCTTGCAGAAAGGACCTGACGATACCTTTAGAAAGTGATGAATTAATTGGGGGACAAAACTTGTATCCGTGACACCTCTAGCTGCAGAAAAGGAGTGTGGTTTCACCATGTGCAAAGTAGGGATTGAAAGAGTTCACATACATATATACAGACAACCACTCTCCAATTTAAACCCAGATAAACGACAAGACTGATTGTGTGACCTCCAGGCATTTCTAAGGACTGTCTTTTTCAAGAGGGCGTTTTCGAACACGTCGATGGAGATCACTGCAGGTTTAGCGCTGGGGCGGGGAGGAGGGGGGTCAGTTTGCAAAGGTAGTGCCCGGGGGGCAAAAGGACGTTGGACTCTTTTTTGGGGAGAATCCCCAACTCAGCAATGACTTCTAAGCCTGGGTTTCCAAAACAACGCCAGTCGAGCCCAGAGACAGTATTTTCAAATATCTTTGGCTACTAATTCCTGATGTTGCAATAATTCTCGAAAGACACAATACAGAGTAACCACTGGCTATGGGTTCCTTCCACTTTATGACACTCAAAATATTCGTTCAGGAGAAGGAAAAGGACGACGGGAACATGGGAAGGTGTCGGAGGGCGAATCTCCGGTCCCCAGCTTGCTGATTTAAAATGGGTGAGTAATTTCCGTTATCTTACCTCGACGGTCAAAGCTACCCTAACTTCCCGGAAAACCCATGCAAAGCACTTTTTAATGTTTTGTCGTTTTCTGTGGGTTGGTTTCGTGCCTGCAAATAGTCATTGATCAGGGTCTGATACACAAGTCCACGAAAGGCAGGACTTTTCAGACAAGCATATGTTTTATCCGATAAATGATAGAAAGAATAAAAAAGTCTTGCTTACTGATAAATAAGGGACTTACTGCTTAAACAAAAAAAAAAAAAAAAAAGGGAAAAAGAAAAGAAAAAAGGAAAGACACATGCCCTCGCTTCAATCTGATTAGCTAAGCTGAGCAGGTAGTTCAGCAGCTTCAGCCTTCTGCAGCTGTGGGTGAACACTGAGCCGTATTTACTCGGCAGGGCACGGCCCCACCAAAGGCAAGCTTTCTTTCCTTTTTTGGCAGGACCCTGGGGTGGGAAGCAAGTCTCCCTCAACATATTCAAAGAACCACAACTACAGACCGAGATCTGTGTTTTGTTTTTCCTGCCGTCGCTCTGTGCGTGCGTGTTTCTAATTTTTTCCGCAAAAGTTTCAATAGAGACTGCACGCTGGGGATCCGTCCTGGCGTTGCAACTTCGTGAAGCTAACACATGAACATAAAAGTTTTCTCAAACCACAGTCTCCTAAGAGTGCTGTTGCATGCATTTGTGCAACCCACAGAGGGGGAGAGCCCCACCACACAGAGAGTCTGGGTCCACGGCGCCACACCACATCCTCCTACAAATGAAATGCGTTAGAAAGCCCCGTGTCTTTGCTTACCACAAGGAATTAAGAAGAAAACCCTCCTGTGTCCGGGAGGAAACAGAGGTGAATGACTAAATGTATATATATATTTATATACATACAGACCACAATGAAAAGCACAATCTTGGTAAAAGCTCTTTCAAACTGAAAACACCAATAAAAGCTTTTTTGTTGGTTGGTTGTTTTTTTTTTTCTTTTTTTTCCTCTGTGTGCGTTTTTGTTTAAACTCACAGCTATATACACTTTTTTGTTCTGTTTTTTACAAAGTTTTTTAAATATAGTTCAGGCCGGCAAGACATCTCTTTGCCCAGAACTATAGGTATGTTACTACATAGTCTGCTCTTTTAATAATAAAATTCTACTTTTCCTCCTCTCTGGATTACAGCTCCGTATGCTGGGTAAAAGCCCACAGACTCTTTCCTTCCGTAGAGCCATCCGTCGTATGGCACATAAAGAACTCTTTTCTGTTGTTTTGTTCTGCTTTTCGGGTGTAATTAAAAAAAAAAAAATTTTTTTTTTTTGAAGTGTCCCTGGCTGAGTTCCCCAAGGGTCAGCTTCGATCGTTGCATCGGAAGCATCCAGGTCCTTGAGACGGTGATGTCCTAGTCCCGCTAAACGTTCGCTGGAGAGACGGGGATGGTAAAGCAGTCCTGGAACAGCGATGTCTACGTTTTCACATTTCATAGGGTCAGAAGTTGATCTCGTAATACTGGGAAATGCCAACAGGATGGGTCCACGGGGACACGACGGCGGCCCCATTGCTTCTTTTGTTTGTTTGTTTCTGTCCTAAGTCAGTGGGGTGACAGACATTCCTCGCGTGGGGATGCTGCTTCTCTCTTTCTCCCTCTCTCTGGTGGGGAAGGAGCCGAGGAAGGGCAAGGGAACCGCGCAGCTATACTCTGGTGGTCGAGTGTCCGTGGGGGAGATTCGTACTGTTTTGTCCTCCACTGAAGGTGTTGAACGTGTGCAAAGGCTGAATCCCCGTCAGTGTGTTTGGAATCATGGTGATGGTGTTTGGTGTCATGAGTGGGATGTCATCCGGAGAGCGGCGCAGCGTCAGGGTGTAGTCTGGGGGACAGGTGAGCCTCAGCGTGTCATGAGCCTGCAGGGACTCGCACTCGTGGTCGTGCTCCAGCTGCTTCATCTGCAGAGACATGATCTCTTCGTTCTGGATGTGAGCGATGTCGTTGGTCGTGTTCCTCTGGGGACTGGGGCGCCTGTGCGTCTCGTGGCGTCTCTTGTCCTTCTTGTAGTACAGAGCCGCAAAGGCCAAAATGTTGAGGAAGAGCAGGGAGGCCCCCACGGCGATGGTGACGCTCAGTTCGGTGGAGTAATCCCGTTTGGTTTCGATGAGGACGGTTGTGTCCTCGGGCCCCGTCTTATGAGGGTCCTTGGAGTGTTTGGGGTTGTTAGCGGGAGTGATGGCTGGGCGTTTGGTCGTGGGCCAGATCTTGGCGGGAGACCGCCGGGTTCCATAGGGAAAGGAGGTCATGTCAGGAGGAGGGACCTTTGTGGTGGTGGAGACATACTGGAAGATCTCATTCAGGTTGTGCAAGTGGGGCACCAGTTCCAGCCAGAAAGCCACCTTGGTGGCTCGGTAGTGATCCCTCACTCTGGGCTTTAGGCCAATATGCAGATAGAGCTGGTCTTTGGGGTTATACTTGGACCAGGCCACTTCCTCAAAGCGATTGGGTTTTGTATGAATGAACTTGGTATCCTGAGGAACAGGCTGATTGGGGTCACTGGAGATAGAAGGGAGAAAAAAAAAAAAGAGGAAGAAGGTCACACTCTTCGACATGGGACAAGTAAATCTCTTCATCAAGTACAACAGGGAATTACAACCAGTTACTCACACATGTTTATTGATGAGCACCAAGTACCCGAGGAGCGACAGACTCATTCTGCTGTCATCCAAGCGTGGCTACCATTTTGTCTTTTCATTAACATCCCCTCTTCCCATTATTTTAAAAAATAATTCCTGACAGCAGAGTTATGGCATTTCCATAACATTTGTACTATGTTTTAAATGCATCAAATGCTCTTCAACAAGGAAAAAGTGAAAAAAAAGATGGATGTAAAAAATTTTTCTGGATTTCACGTTTACCTACTTTTGAGCCATCAATCTCAACCAAAGGTGTTTTGCCCACACAGGGACATTTGGCAATGTCTGGGGACATTTTTGGTTGTCACGGATGGGGGGTAGTGTCATGAATGGGTGGAGAGCCTGGGGGCACCGTTCAACATTCTTCAGTGCACAACAGAGTCCCCCACCCAAGGAAGTCTCTTGTCACAAATGTCAATAGTATTGAGGTTGAGAAATCCTGATTTGGAGGCTACTGTTCAAAAAGTAGGCATTCTCTCTTTGCTCAAGAGTGGCTTCTGGGGTGGACGAATACATAGTGCAGGTTTAATAACTAAAATGTATGTTAAAATTCAAACAAAAACGGGCTTTATAATTGCAAAATGTGAGTAAACAGTAATATGCATCATGTGTTTGCTTTCTATTTGAAAGAGAAATACTTATATACTGAGTATATTTGAAGACTGAGTCACGTAAAGATCAAACCACATTCCACTCATTCTAAGAATTTTGATAAGATCACACTTTTAGATATGGTGAAGTTAACATGTTTAGAAAAAGTAACACCCAGTGCCAGAAAGTGAGGGGTTTGTAGATGTTAAGTGCGTCGGGCCGACTTTGAACCTGAGATTTGTCCTATTATTCACATAAGTGGGCGCAGGCAGAAAGATCGTCAAAATTAAAGGATAATCCACAAACGTGGTACTTTAAATGTCTTTGCCACCAACTTTCTTTTTTTTTTTTTTTTTTTTTTCCAACTTTCTTAATATAACAACCAACCTCCCCAAAATATCATATTCTCATTTCTTCCATTGATTTTTAGGGTTGGTAAAGTGAAGTATACTTCATCTCAATACTTCATCTTAGTGTTTATTTGTTTTGAAAATGTTGAGGTCACGCACTGCAAAATGTCACCTGGTGGGCAACACTGAGCATTCAGACATCACGTATGGGCCAGAACAAGCTGGGAGGGACCTGCACACCCACATCGATTGCCCTGGGTGCTCGAACTTCTCCTTTGCAGGCAACAACTTCTGGGCAGCATTTATAAAGCTACTTCCAGCCACTGCCTGTCAGCTCACATGCTAGAAGCCTGGGGGACCAGAAGGTCCTCTGTGAAGATCCCCAGCCCACACACATGGCCCTGCCTTATGCAGCATGCAAACAACATAGTGCCCGACAGGTGCAGCGTTTGCTAAGGGAAGGACTTTTGCCCTCAGTGTGAGGCTGTCAAAAGCATTTCCATGCATTAAGCTCTGCAGCTGTCCCTCTTTACAGCTGTGAAATCTTGAGCAAACTCTTAAGCCTCTCTTGGCCTCACCGTCTTCATCTACAGAACGGGTGAGAATATTGGAAGTAAGTGATGGAGGTTAAATAACCACTGCAAAGTGCGGGCAAATTAATAAATATTATCCTCTTCTGCCAACATGGAAAGCAGAATACCCAAAAATTGCTTAGGGAGAGAGGACTATAAAGTCATATACGGTAATACCCACAGCATGTACAGTTTACCATATACTGTATATAGTGCATGCCGCATGAAAGTATACTGTATACCACAGTATATACGGTATACTATACACTGTACGTGGTATTTACTATACCACAGTATATATGGTATACTATACACTGTACATGGTACTTACTGTATACCACAGTATATACGGTATACTATACACTGTACACGGTGCTTACTGTATACCACAGTATATACGGTATACTATACACTGTACATGGTA
>NW_022589763.1:3513154-3513224 GCF_004348235.1 Phoca vitulina
ATACTATACACTGTACGTGGTATTTACTGTATACCACAGTATATACGGCATACTATACACTGTACGTGGT
>NW_022589763.1:3513234-3536064 GCF_004348235.1 Phoca vitulina
TACTGTATACCACAGTATATACGGCATACTATACACTGTACGTGGTATTTACTGTATACCACAGTATATACAGTATACTATATTTGTATATTGCATATATTATAAATCATTGCATATGCAGTATATTATATACTGTCTGTAGTATACATTGTATAAAAGTATACTGTACATCACAGTATATAAGGTACACTGTATACTGTACATAGTATTTACTATCTACCACAGTACATACGGTATACTGTATTTATATATTGTATATATTATAAATCATAACATATACAATATATTCTATACTGTCTATAGTATACTGTACACCACAGTATATATGGTATGCCATACACTGTACATAGTATTTACTGTATACCACAGTATATATGGTCTACTGTACTTGTATATTGCAATGTTATAAATAATAACATATGCAGTATATTATATACTGTCTATGGTATACATTGTATCAGTATATACAGTATACTATATAGTGTATACCTCAGTATATATGGTATATTTGTATATTCTATACCTCAGTATATATGGTATATTTGTATATTGCAATGTTATAAACCATAGCATATCCAGTATATTATATACTGTCTATGGTTTACATTGTATAAAAGTATACTGTATACTACAGAATATTATATACTGTGTATAGTATATACCATATACTATATATGGTATACTATATACTGTATATAGTATTGATTGGATATCATAGCATATATACTATGTATAGTATACATTGTATAAAATTATACTTATACCCTAGCATATTATGTACTATATATAGTATGTATTGTATACCACAGTATATACAGTGTACTATATAGTACATATAGTATATATTCTATACCACAGTATATATGGTATACTGTATATTATAGTATATGCTGTATAAAAGTATACTGTATAGTATATACTGTATGAAAGTATATTTTATACCATAGTATATGCTGCATAAAATGTACTATATATAGATATCTATATATATGACATATAGATATAATTATATATGTGGTATACAAGAAAAAGAACTTTTACCTTTTAACTATACACTCACTGCAGTGCTTCTATTTTACTAATGGGATTAAGAAAATAAAACATAAAATTATAAGTCCTATTGCCATGAGTTTTCTTATGTGTTCATTTATAAGCATTAGTATATTTAAAAATAAACGTTTTATCTCTTCTTTTTAAAATGTTGGCTTCAATGTAGCACCTCATGTTTCTTTTATTTGAGTCTTCTGGAATAAGTTTTTGAAAAAATTCCTATTTAATTGGAATCTGCCATGGGAACATTTGTCATCGATTTTTATTGTTCTAAAAGCAAGGAAAGGTGGTGAGAATTCCTACTATTTTTCCATTGATCTGATTTCACTGAATTGGGTCTATTAGCTGTGTGGACCTTTTATTAAGCAGAGGGCATCGAGGAAAGAGAGCGTTCTGCTCATGTTGGATGTTGGGCTATTTTTGATGAAATTCGGTGTGCATCTGAAAGGTAAAGAAACACATTTATTTTGTTCTCAAAGAATAGAGCAGAGGATTTTGAAAATCCAGATAAGTAAGCTTTAGCCTGATACAATCTATCTATTAAAGTTCTTGGAGATGCACAGTCAGAAGCCTTAACCCAAGATGAACTCACAGAGCTCACGAAAGTCCATCATTTTCCTTGTCAAACACTCCAAAGACAGCAAGACCTCTAAGTGGGATATCAGTGTCTTGCTTTTTTAAACTTGACTTCCGCAGGCAACATGTTTTAATTTCCATGAGTAAAATTAAAGGTCATAATGATTAAGGATAGAAAGAAACGGACGTATCTTCTCTCCCTAGTAAAGACCTCAATGCGTATCTGCATCTACATTTCCCAGCACCTGAAACACACATTTTCACCTGTTGTAGTTGGAGACATCATTTGGCAGAGAACAGTCAAGTGCATTTCTACGCTCTTGTGATCCATTTTATTTGCTAGAGATAGGTAATATGATTTTTTTAAAAATATCAGTAAGCTCTCTGAGAGGCTCTTTTTGATGGTATAAGGTCCTTCTTACACCTAACATAATGTAGGAGCTGGTCATTTTAAGACGAGACATAGGCTACAGCTCTCCCTAAGCCATCCACCCTAAGCACCTCTCATTTTTTCGCAAAGGTTGAATACAAATTCATCACAGCATAACCAACACAATCGTGAGTCATGGCCTCTGATGCAGACCTACACCAATGTCCTGAGAACAAATCAAAAAATGGAAATCTGTGTTGGTTGCATTGGCCGTCTCAGAACTATGTTTCCATTCTCTCAACTCTGATACCATTCAAGGAAGCCCTTCGATGGACAAGGCATCGTTTGGTTTTGTGGAAAGTGCTATTTGTTGCAACGTGTTCTAGAGAGATTGGGTCTTCCCTGGTTCTCTTTATTGGCACTTCTTCCCACAAAGAGCTCAAACCAAATTGGTGTTTGGTCTGTGAGCACCTGGGTTCTATGGGCCAGTTGGGTCTCGTATTCCCAAAGGGATTTTAGATGATACAGATTTCAATTCTTCCTCATCCTCTGTAAGCCTTGGAATTCGTTTTAGTTTTTCCTTGACCTTACTTCTCTTTAATCAAAACTTTCCACATTGGCTTTTTTTGTAGACTAGTACATGTTTTGGCCTATGTTGTTGTTTTTCCAGCACTGTTTTGGGTGTGTCTTCTAACCTGGGTCACGGAAACACCCTCCTAGCTACAAGGAACTCTCCTCTCTCCTTCCTCTCTGCCTCCTACAAGCATATTCCCAGCATTACTTTCCCATGCTTAACAACAAACAAACTATGGAATATAGACATCGAAACCTAGACAGAAGGTCACACCTGTGAGTTTTGGGTTGTACATGAAGAAGCACCAGCATACATTCGCCTTGCCTGACGTATGAGCAATAAGGAACACCAGCGTGCTGTCGGTAAGGTGCAGAAGGTTGGAAGCAACACCAAATGATCATGGGGATGCATGTCTTGACGCCATATATTCCTGTCCCCATAGCAACGTGTTGTGATGGACAGATGGCGAGATACTCCTATAATCCAGTGTCTCTAGTGCTTACAGGAGCAGTTGATGGTACTCTGTGTCTTCTATCATGGTCTGTGGGTCATGGCCTGAGTCCAGTGGCATCAGATATGGTTTATCCTACGCTGTTCCCTTACGGGTGCCATTTTGGCTCATCTTCCTTTGTACCGCTCAAGCAGCCCCCTCCGGACAAGGAAATACTCCTCTCCACAGACCTTGGTGTACCACCGCCCTATTTAAATAAATAACTAGCAACTACCTCGTAAGACCTTGCCACGTATTGACAAGTACCTAAATCAGCAGACTACGCGTCTCCTCGATCCTCTGTTTTCTTGTTAAACCAGCAGCTATGCAAATGTTATCCCCTAGTTACTTACGTTGGAAAATGGTGCTTTGCGTTTCATATTAGAGGAAGTTCATGTCCCTCCAGTTTCTGCATCTGCATCCCATGGCAACCTCCCTATGTGTCTCTGTCTTTAGTTGGCCATCTTCTTATGAAGGCATTGTTCATATTGGCTTAGAAGTCCAACCTGCTCCATCTTATCTTGACTGATTCTATCTGCAATGACCCTATTTCCAAATAAGGTGCTAGGCATGGAGACTTGAAATTCCGGAATCAGCATCCAATAGAATCTTAGGTACGGTGGGCATGAAAAAGCACCCAATAAGAGAACATTGTGGTATTTTTAATCCTGGCTCAGTCTTTGATAGGTCTTGGTGAAAGGGTCCATTTGGTGCTAGGGGCTCTTTCCCATCTTGTGACATTGATCAATTTCCTTTATCTTTTTTTCTTTCTTTTTTAAACAGCGCGAGAGCATCAGCCTCAGAGCCTTTGGCAAGGTGAGAGGAGCTAACGAGAATTTAATAGCTTTGTTTGGATTTTACCATTTTTTTTAATGGTTCAGTTACACTGGTGATGAATGATCCTAGCTTCCCATTTAAGAAAATCATATGAAGCTCATTTCCAAACATGTAAGGGAAAAAAGTATGTGGTTTTAGCTAAGGTAAGCAACGACGGTGTGTTTAGATATTACACGAAGAATGCTATGTGTGGATGCCGGTGGTATGACCACCATTTGGGAAATGGCCTTCTGAGTCTTTCTGCTTCAAGAATGTGACACTTGCTAGGAGACGCATCACACATCTGAGTTCAATGACAAAACTGGGCATCGTCGTGCCTTCAAAAGGGCTGATGGGTTGAAGTATTCCCCCCTCAAATTAATATAGGCTGAAATGCTAACCCCCAGTCCCTCAGAATGTGGCCTTATTTGGAAATAGGGTCACTGCCGATGGAATCAGTCAAGATAAGATGGAGCTGGTTGGACTACTAAGCCAATATGACCAATGCCTTGGTAAGAAGATGGCCATCTAAAGACAGAGACACATAGGGAGCCTGCCGCGGGATGCAGATGCAGAAGTTGGAGGGATGTCGCTGGAAGAGAGCCTGCAAAGCAGCAAGAACTAGGAAGGAGCACGAAACCTTTCCTTGCAGGTTTTAGAGGGAGCTTCGTTCTTACCAATGCCTGCATATTGGACTTCTAGCATCCAAACTGTGAGACAATAAGTTTTTGTGGTTTTAGTCCACACCATTTGTGGTACACAGTTATAGCACCCCTAAGGATGTTATAATAATATAATAAACAAGGATTATATTAAAATACTTGTGGACTTGACCTCAGTCATCTCCTCGTCGAAGAAAGAACCTTCAGGTGATAGGAAAGCACCTCTCCCAAACGTCCGTATATTATCCTGTTCCCCGCCCCCCCGCCTCCATGTGAGCCTTTCTTAGACCAAACTTGTCAAATCTGAGGTCAAAGTGGGTATCCATGCAATAGCTTGCCACTCTATAAGCATGCCATACTTTTGCTGAGACCACAAAATGTTCTGAAACCACTTGCCACCCAATAATATTTGGGGTCATTGTAAAGAATGACACCCGCTAAAGCCCTAAGTAAGCATGCAAAACCGCGGCGTCCCCACATCCTCTCTCTCGAGGTGCATAGGACTCAGGCACTGCAGGGCTGACCCCGGGTGGGAGCCCAATTCCGACACCCGGCTCGCCACGGGGAGATTCACCAACCCTCGGAGAACATCTCCGATGTTAATTCCATGCATGAGGCTCAAGGTTAATGAGAGAAGCAGAGACATAGAACAGAATGATAGCTCATTAATTTCCACAGTTATGTTATCAGGCCAGAGAAAAATGAAAAGATGCTGTGATGTTTGTAGCTATTTGGAATGCTGGGGAGTCTTTTTCTCTTATTGTTTGCAGAGTCGCTGCTCAAGAGGACATTGGCGACATCTGTTATGTGTGTGGGTCTTGTATATTTTCCACTGTGTTTAGCCAACGAGCTTCCCTTTGAGGTGTATTAGATGTATTTATATAGATTTATTTCCTATATATGCACATATTTGCATATATGAAATGTGTATTTATTTATGAAATAAATGTGTGTGACATAGTTACATGAATAAATATGTTGTAAATATATGTATATATAGAAAATAAATCTCCTAACTGTAGAGAAACACCACAGATGTATATACATATATGTGTGTTAATAAAGAGTATATACGCACATAGTATTTCCTAGATGTATCATGGGATTGACTTTATTCTCTTGGCTACACAATAAACACAATTTGCCACGTGGCACATGGATTTTAATAACCCTATTATTTATCAAAAGAGACAAGGTCCTACTGAGACCTGAAATTCTGGGATCAGCATCCCATAGAATTGCCAGGTACGTCTCAGCCTTGAACTGGCAGGTGGGAAACAGACTTTTTTTAGTGATGCTATTAGCACTCTGCACTCTGGTAAAACTCTGGTTGACACGATGCAATTGGGGGGTGTGCAAACTACGAGGCCCCCCTCCGTTACTGTGTGTGTGTGCGTGTGCATGTCGGCATCCTATGTACCATTCGGTCATGGAAACAAGACTTGTATGGAGGACCCAGACAGAGCAGAAGAGAAGTAAGAAGCCGGTGTGGGAAGGACATACCCGGTTTTGGCGAAGTTGGTCCAGTACGTCATGACCACCGCGCTGAGCATGACATCGTTCTTGGAGAAGTTACAACTGAAGAGTTCCGTGGGGCCGATCATGGGGATCCCAAAGACATAGGGCACTTCGTCGCCATGGGCTGAGTCCGCCCAGCTGGGTTTCATTTCACTTTGGCAGTGGTGATAGAAGGCGTAGAAGTAGGTCGGAGAGCCATACTGGGCGTGGAGGTCGGCTGTGGCCACGGCGGGGGCCACCCACTGGTGGTCCGTGAAGAGAGCCACCAGGGTCTTCCGTCGCGTCTCCGGGTTTTCCTTGTCGGCCCAGTCCGTGTACATGAATTTGATGGTCTCCCGCAGCGTGTCTTTGCCCTCTGGGTAGCCATAAAGGTTGTCCACAAAGTTGGACACGGAGAAGTCAAAGTCGTTGGGCGTCACGCCATCCTCGTTGTCCACGATACCATCCACAAACTTCAAGCCTTCCCCCTGGTTGACGCCCAGCATGATGTCATAATTCAGGAACTCTCCCTGCTCCATCAGGATCTGAGGGTCGTCCGGGATGACATCGCCGTCGATGACGGGGCCAAAGGAAATGTGGTACGTGGCGGGGGTGATGGTCTGCTGAATGAGCTCTTTGTAGTTCTTATTCCGAAGACATTCGACCATGTCCGTGGTATCCAGCATGTTGCAGCCGACTTTATCTGCCAATATCCGAGTGTACTTGGCAGGCTGGTAGTTCACTGCCCAGCTGGACAGGGCGGTCCCGCTCTGGATGATCGCCTTCTGGAACAGACCTGCAGGTGCAAAGTTGTAGACATGCAAATGAAAACCCGAAAGATAGAAAAGCAGCTTTTACTGGGCAAAGAAGGCTCTGATTGTCTCTCGGGCATGTGAATTTCTGGATACAGTGGCATTCAGGTCTTTCAGGATTTTTTACTCATTTCCATCTCTTTCTGTCCCCCTCCCCCTCCCGCTGGACACTGGTTTTCTGGGATGTTCTTCACTCACACACACACACACACACACACACGCAAGCACACGCACACGCACAGGGTCTCAGAGAATGAAACTGCATTCACAATTTAGCTGCAGTGGTTAAAAAAAAAAAAGGTGCACTCCATTTACCCTTCCCCAGTTTCATGTTGTGTTGGCATCCCCATCCCCAGATGCTATATATAAAGCCTCACAGACTTATCACCTCCCCCATCCCTTAAAAATATGCTTTGTGCCAAGAAGACGTCAAAGACCATTTTGCCTCACTGGTGAAACCAGAAACCAGGTTCCACTTCATTACGGGGAAAAAAAAAAAAAACTTGCACTGAAATCAATTTTAGAGTATAAATTCAGACATGTATTTCTATTTCCACCCTCAATATATTAAATGCATGAAACTTTTACAACTAAAATATTAATTAAATTAGCGATTCCTAAAGGAATCCTCAGTTGACTGCCCAACTAAAATGTATTTTTCAACAAATCGCTGATCTCGAAATCACATCAATTCAAAGCCCAGACTTTTCTGTCATGTATTCTGCTACAAGTTAAAAGTGTGTGTTTGGTGAGAAGTGGAAAAAAATAAAAACTGGGCTAGTTGATGAGTAAAATTCTGTGTAGCTTACAATTTCCTATCAGATCAGTCTAGTATATGAATGTCAGTCAGTAAAAAAAAAAAAAAATTTTTTTTAAACCCTCTGTTTTTCACGACTACAGGACAAGAGATGATGGGGTATGAAATGATAGCATTCTGTTTCTTATCTCTTCCTGACATTTTCTTGGATTCCAGCATGATCTAGCTCTGATGGGTTGGGAGTTGCTGGAAGAATAATTCAGCCGGGAGCCCAGAAGTTCGTGCCCTGTAGAGTTTTAAGGTCATGCAAGCAATTAAGGGAGGAAAACATGATTGCAATCAGGAAGATGCGATTCTAAAGACTGGAGCATTGCCCAAACATGACACCTAAGAGAAGATTTTTAAATGGATCTGGCTTTGCTCAATTCAACATCAAAGTTATTTGGGGGCCAGTTGATAACACAGTTGATAACACTCTCGGAGATGCACAACTACGGACTTGCGTGTTTAGCTCTCAAGGTTAATGTGTGGAAGCCCGGGAAAGAAATGATGTCGATGCTTGATCCATCGTGAAGACTTTCATAAGTTAAAAAAATCAGGATTAGAAGAATTTTGCTACAAGTTACCTGGTTTGTTCTTTTTTTTTTTTCTTTTTGCTATTACACTGATCGGCCATGACTGATGTAGCTCTCTCTGTGTGTGTGTGTGTGTGTGTGTGTGTGTGTGTTTGTTACAGAATATAATCCCTGATAAACCTTGAAAAAATGGGTCAAGAAAAATGCCACCCATAATTCATACCAGAAAATACAAGTTACGTCAGCATTTTGGGGTCATGCCCACTTGGCTGTTTCCCCCCTCAATGTTTTGTTTGTAACAACGGAGTCCAATATACGTTTAGCTTTGACATTGTGTTGCCCAGGCTTTTGGACACCTGTTTTGGATGCTAATTATCGTTCCTTTGAGCAAATGCACCTGTTCTTTATAAACTTCTCGTCTTTTGAATCTTGGAGCTTTTCATTTGAGTCTTTGCTCTAATATCGTGGTGAACATCTTCACGAAAGCATCATTTTCCAGGCATGTGGTGATCGTTTTTTAGTCTACATGGCTAGAAGCACAATTCTAAGGCCGACGGTCTGGGTATTTATTTATTGCTGGGTTGTCTCGAAAAGCTGCAGAGACGTGACCCATGCACAGCCTTGCCATAGAGCTTGCTCATTTCTGATCTGTTGATTTAAGTAATTCATGCTCTTCCTCCAATTAGACTTGGTTTACTGTGTTTGATTCCTACGGAAGCTGGTCCTGACTACTTGCTCACTCGAGAACTGGGATTATATCCACTGACAAATGGGAAAGTCTAAATATTTTCTGGAATGCTGTAGGAATGGATATTACCAATGACCCCTCTCGTTAGTCACTATTTCATTTTTGTAAAAACGAAGGGTTAATACAAGTGTGAGCCCCTAATTCGAGCTCTCCTTCATGTTACAAAATCACCTACAACCTTGTCAGCCTTGATTTGACTGATGGTTGCTTGTGGTTCTTGCACTGAGCATCTTACTGACAGGTGAATTCTGAATCTCCTCACCATGCTGAAAATCTGCTTGTCACTTCGGTGCCTGTGACCAGCTAAAATTTCTTCTCAAGCCAAACATTTTTATTTCCTAAGGCCTGCCGAACACCTTCAGAGGAAGTCTGAAGTTCACGACGGAAAATCAAAGTGGAAAAGCAGTTGGTACATAAAACAGCAACTAGGAGAGGCCACCGGGAATCGGCACAGACATTCATAAATCCGTAAGCAAGACTATTCTGTACAGAAGATCAAGACTACCATCCACTCTTCCCCGATGTTTCATAGCTAAAGGGGAATGATGGAAATAGGTTTGAATCGGGGTCTGGGAAGCTTGGTTTCTTCTCTGGCTCTGACTCCTGCTGTGTGACCCGAGGCAGGTTAAGCAACCTCTCTGAGCCTCAATTTCCTTTCTATAAATGATGGTTTTGGAGTAGATGAGCTTCAAGGTCCCCTTCAGTGCTACAGGTTACCAATGGACATGAGGGAGCCACCTTGAGTTAGGGTGGGTCATTTTTTTTTTTCTTAATTTAACGTAATTTTTTTTTAGCGGTGGTGGGGGAGAGGCAGAGGGAGAGGGAGGGACAGACTCGTAAGTCGGCTGCACGCCCAGCGTGGAGTCCCATGCAGGGCTCGATCCCAGGACCCTGAGATCATGACCTGAGCTGAGATCAAGAGTCAGACTCTTAACGGACTGAGCCACCCGGGCGCCCCAGACAAGCGAGTTTTAAAATCACATGGCCATGAGCCACGTCGCTTACCAAATGTACAAATCTGCAACCCTTACCCACATCACTTCTGTATTACCTTTCCCAAGTTGAGATGACAAGTTGACCGACTTTAAAGTTGACCAAAATGAAAAAATTTAAAATTGACCAGATAAAGTCGGAAAGGCAGAAGCAAAGTGCTGGTCTTGCTAAAGAAGTCATTTTGTCCCAATTGTTGCAACCGGCATCTAATTGTTAATTTAAGTGAGATGACAAAATACGGTTCACGTGGAAAGAAAGCGGAGTTAGAAGAAAGGGAGTCTGTGTCCTTTTGGGGATTTTCGGTGGAGGCTGCAAGAGAGACTTAGGACAACACCAGCACCCAGCACCTGCGATATGCACTCTGTGTGTGTTTACTTCTCAGCCCTGTGGGTCGTGCACCAGCACGGGGATGCCCTTCTTACCTTCTGAATAGTGTGACAAGGTCAACAGGCTGACGCAAGAGGCTCCCGCCCCCGAGCCGAAGATGGTCACTCGCTTGGGATCCCCGCCAAAGGCCCCGACGTTCTCCTCGATCCACCGTAGCGCCTGGATCTGATCCAGGAGCCCATAGTTGCCTTTGGCCGCCTGGTCGCCGGTACTTAAAAACCCTGCAAGAGAACACAGGATATTTGGGGTTGTCAAGTATAAAAAAGCACATCGCTGGTCCTTGAAAAGGTATCTCATGGTCTACCTTGTTCATTCTTTGCTCGTCTCCCTATAAGTGAGAAGCACGACCGGAGAGCATTTTTCAAGGCAGGAGGGATTATGTTATGTAAATCATTGTTATGATGGTTACTGTTCCTGCTGATCCTATAATACAATGTCTCATCTGTGAGTTTGTATGGGGCTACCCTACCCTGTCGGGCACAATCAGTCTAAATTATCTACACCACGTGACAATAACAGAGACTATAAATTTGACCAGATTCGAGTTGTCATTCCGGTGCACGTGTTGGTTGCAAAGTGGCCAAGTTTCCTAAAAGAAGTTTTTCAGGGAAAATCATAAAAGAAGTTTTTCAGGGAAAGATCAGTGCATGTGTTGGGCTGGGGGGATTTCTGTGTCGATGTTTAAGAGACCGTGCATGTATATAAAGGCAATATGGGTCAGCTTTCTCCCATTGAATTTGTTATTAATATTTTCATTTAATTCCCTTTAATGCTTCAGTTTCAAAGTAAATGAGAGACGTCATGAGATCCCAGGGTCACTTAGCATGCACTTCCATCTTTGCCCTCCAAAACAAACACTAGTGCCACACACAGAAACAAGTCTTTAATCTTGGCCAAATGACAATACGTATTCAAATCACTCCAACTGTCCCCGAAATGGGATGAGCTGGTACGTTTCATTTCAAGAAGAAGGAAGATTCTGTAACTTGAGGAACTAATTTCACTCAAGGCATCAAATCGCTAATTCTCCCTTAGAAGCTGCAAATAAGGCATTTATGGGAGTAAAGTGATCACATAGACATTGGACTCCTTGCCTGTTCCACATGACAAAAAGATCCTGACCTGGAAAAAAAGGGTTCCGTCTGACGTTTGAAGTTGACAGATACTCTCCTGCTGAAATTCAAAACTATGATTATTTTGTAAAGCACCTGGCAAGGTTAATTTATTGCACAAACATCAACCCAACTTTATATCCCTTTCTTTCTTGAATAAGCCTTCTGACCAAAAAAAAAAAAAAAAAATGCAAGTCATAAAAAGTGTTTTTTTTAACCATTTTACTTTATTTGTTCCTGCCCCCAAACACCCAATTATGATATCTCCCTCTTCCGTTGCATTTGCAAGGGCCATGCCATTCACCTCATTTCAATTAGTGCGTATTAAGTGCGTATTACGTGACCACCCGCTGCAGTGTTGATGTGAACGTGGACTGATTCGGGCCTGGAAATAACAGGAATCAGAACCGAGGCCATCAAACCTCCTCTCTAACCAAAGCTGACAGCAAATCTAAGGAGTGCCCGAGCGCCGGCTTCTAAAACCTAAAACAAAATAAGTAGGGGATGAAGGCTTGTACCCACTGAGGAAGCGAGGCTTCGTTCCCTGGGCACCTGAGAAAAATGCACAGTGTGAGCTGGGAGGGTATCAGAAATGAATGGGCCCAGTTTAAAATAAAGCAATGGGAAGGCTTTTTTTGGGGGGGGGTGGGGGTTTCTAAAATTGCAACGATCGGACTCACAATCTCCTGTATCTGCAAACAGATGCAGGGTGAAACCTGCAAGGTTGTGCATTTAGGGCACGTCCCGCAGATCCAGGCTTCTCCGGCGTTCACAGGGATTGAGCTGAGATTAGCTGTGATTAGTGGGAATGTTCAGACATTACCAACCCCTCCCTCATTTAATTAGCAATTACTAATTAGCGTTTCATGCCAGCGAATGTTCCTTGGCTCTGGCATTCATCATGCAACCTTTTACACAGTTTCTCATAAAATGCATTGCGCTCTGCTTGGGAGAAAAGCCCCTTTCATGCAGCTTTATGTATGAAACCCGCTCCTAATGGCAGTTTGGGTGCCGTATAATAACCATAAGACAAGCCTCTTTTTCCCCATTAAGGAAAGAGGTGATTAATTCCTAAAGGCTCTAGTAATTTTTTGGCAGAATGGCTCTGTCTTTAACACATCCTTCCTCCACCGCCTCTCCCCCCCCCCAACCCTCTGTCAACTCTCCCAGAATGACCTATTTGCTTATTTTGTTTCCGCAGAGCACCGTGAGGATTTGCAACATACGGTAAATCACCAGCCTTTATTAAACTGGAGCCCCTCCCGAGCAAAACGTGTCTCTTGTAACCTTTCAAATGCCAGGCTAATTAATATTCTATACCCTGGCAAATCTTAGCTTTCCTAACAGCCTCCTATTGAAAGGTTGGATCTTTGCGATTCTGAATTCCTTCCAAAAGTCCTGAGGGAAACAGCTCCTCCATGCATCTCTTAAGTTCAGCAAATGAACGTGGGGTTTTGGGGTTTTTTTTTTTTTTTTAAAGTTGGTGTTTCCATAGTTTCTGCCACAGAATCTTCATTTACTGCAACACCCAGAGACTTTTTTTTTCCCCTTTCTCTTGTAATTTAAACAATCCACAAGGCAGAGTTTCCATTGCAGGTACACAATGAATGCAAGCAATTTTATTTTCTCTGCAAGAGTGTATTCCTTTGCTATTCTGATCGTGAAAATGCGGTGTTTGATATAATCCAGATATGAGATGTATATGCATTTACTATCGTGGAATTCTATGAACGTGAGAGCAAGATAATCAATTTGGAAACAGCCAGGCACGTCACCAAAGCTGAGCGCTGGTAGAAGCATCCTAAGAAGTCTGTCCCACCGCGGAGGACTTAACTCCCCATATACGCTGCCGATGAATTAACAGAAGCAGCCCCTTGGCTGGCTAAAACCAGAGCTTATTTAAACAAACGGCTTCTTTCACTGATAAGCACTCTTGGCTGCAGATTCTTCAAGCATTTCAGCTGATGAAACATTTGGCTTTTGAGAGTTAAGGTCTCTGTAATGAAGGTTGTAAATCAGTCAGCCCCTCCACCCCACCCCAACAATGGGACAATGGGAGGGAGATACAAAACAGACACTGGAATTCACACATACTGTCACTATATTGATACCAAGTTTCATTCAAAGCACTGGAAGGAACAAAAACATATACATTCACACAAGAGACAGACGGTTTATCCATGAGAAATGCCTGAACACCCGAACTCACATTTTCCCCCTGCATGCTGAATGAAATTCAACATCATATAAAAACGAAGAACTGTATTTGGTCTTCTTACTGGTGCTAGAATAGAAAGTTTCAGGCTTTTATGATAGGTTATCACAATCCAAAGTTTTCTCATTCTTGTGAATTGCACCAAAGGGGTCAGGAGAATGATTCCAGGTCACACGGCTGTCCGTGCACTGCAGGTCAATGGTTAGAAGCCCAATGTGTCAGATGGGGCCGCCCTTTTGTTCATTCGTAATAGGACTTTAAAGCTACAATCCATTTTATTTTAGGAGATGATTCATTAGATAAGCAGAGTAGACCATTTTTTGGGTGACCATTAACCACAAGATAAGTGCTAAGTGTATAAAGAATGATATATTTTATATTTTTAGGGTGTGCATTCACCTGTAATTGCTAGAATTAGAGTCTCAACTATTTCTAAAGGAATTTCTGAAATACAGTTGAGACTAAATTAATTCTTATTAATTGCATATATACACATATGTGCATATACATATAGACATATTTCTGTAACATATGTAGAATGTATCTGTATAAATAGGTCCTTCTGTGAGAGCACACATACATATAAATACGTGATATATACATATACATACATACAGAGCAGCCTGAGGATTGGCAAATCACTAGTCCTTATTAAATCATAACACCTCATTCCTATATGTGTGTGCACACACACTTAATTTAATGGAGTAAAAGAAAAAGGAATGTTTGCATAAAAATTCTCCAATGAGAAGAGATAGAATTCATTTTAGATCACACAAATGAGCCCAGAAAGAAATGTGTGATAAGAATTAGAGCAGAGGTATAAAGATGAAAATCAGCCAAAGACATGCAAATCTATCTTCTCGCATGTTTATAGGAAATCCTTCACCGGGTGCATTTATTACAACGTGAAAGTTAAGTTTTCTTAGTGGAATCGCGGGTATGATTTGACGAAAGGGTCTATACCTATGGGTGGAAGGGAAGGAAAGGTATAAACTCCAATTCTGTGAGCCTGATGGGGGAAAGCTCTTGAAATTTAGTGTCTCTATTTGTAGTTTTTAGTTTACTTACAAATGACATGAGTCATAACCTACCGTATTTAATTATCACATCAATGTCCTACAGGGTCAAAATCTATTTCCAATGTCAGTAGAATAAATCTAAGACAGTTATGAGGACAGATGATTTCTATGCACACGTTTCCAAACACGGGGCCCATTTAGTTGTTAACGGGATTCCTTACATTAGTTCCATAAAGTATATTATATTCCCCCACAGTAATTGAGAACGAGGCTGCACAGGTGTTTTTAAAGTACTTCAGCTGAAATTATATTAACTCACACACTAAAACCAAAGTTATATTCTGGAAACAAAATACAAAATAATAAATACAGTTTTGTTTATTACACAATAGAGATCAAAACGTGAAGGTCATTGGTTAACAAGTTTCACAGAGATGAAATTTTGTCAGTGGCCGATCTGGAACCAAATCCCCTGTGAGTCAACTATGGATGCGTTTCCATTCGAAACCCCATACTAGAACATTGCTCTAGATTTGTGGGACTTGCTTTCAATTGGCCGTCAAATCTTTTTGCTTTTATTTCTGAAACAGCTCATACACCTTGTTCCTGGGCTGGGTCTGCACCCCAGTACCTGACACGAGACGTCCAGTTGACTCCTCCATCCTGGCTGCCCATTTCCATACCATGAAAAAGATAACCCTAAAACCCTTAGATCCTGAAGGTCTAGTTCTATTAAAAAAAACAACAACAAAAAAACTTTATTTGATAGCACAGAGGTAGCCAGCCACCCAAGGATCAATTCCTATTGATGGTAATTTTGAAAATAAGGGATGAGAGCAATGTCAGTGTTCATGAATAAAAGTTACGTTGCATGAATTCTGTTGGCTGAACCATATAATGGGCGGTTCTTCATTTGTGGAGACACAAAAACACATCTAAGATCTCTCGAGGGAAAACAGTGAGCTGCTGAATACTGGGTCCTATGATCCCATGTTTATTAACATAATAAAGCGAGCTGTAAGATACAAACTCTGGAAGGAAATCCAACATTTAATAGTGCTTAATTCTGGGAATGTGGTTTTAGGTGATTTTCCCACTTAATTCTAAATATGGGTTTACACTTTTTCCAATTTTTGCTCGCTCTTTAGCAAGCACACAAACACCGTGTTACTTTTTGACTGCCCCCAGGATAAGGCTTGCATTTCTGTATCTCTTTGGTTTTAGACGCAGTCGGCTACATCCAGGATGCTCTTTAAAGGGCTGCCTTGGGCCTGTAAACTGCCCTGTCCACAGTGCCCGAATCTGCCTTCCTCCCGTAGACCTGGCCTCACTCTTTGCTCACGGAGCATAGACCAACCCCATCCCCTCCCTGCTCCAACCCCTGAGGCAGGAATTCAGTGTCCTTGCTTTCTTTCCCTCTACACATGCGGGTCCCTTCTCAAAAGTTTCCTGATTGTCTCCAATCTCTCAGCTCTGTACATTTCTTTCAGCAGATTTCTATTACAGAATTCCCACTGTCTGGGAAGGATATGTGCTTGTCATTCAGTAGCAGGTTACCATGTGGGCTGGGGTTGGAGTCAGTCACCTTCGGGTTGGAATCTATGGTGACACCTCGGGGCGTCATGTAGTTGAAGGTTTCCAAGTCCCAGTTTTCTCACATGTGGAATTGAGAAGAGGACAGTAGCTCTCCCAGAGCATTGCTTGGGGAGTGGAGTGGAGAGGGCGCATCCAAATACCCCAAGCCCACTGTATACTGTGTGTGCTCACGAATGGTCAGCAACTCCACTGACTTCCTCGATTGCAGACACATTGGTACTTACTTGTTGCACCGATGCACAGCAAGTAGGAAGAGATGCCCTTTCGGTAAATGGAATGGGCCCACAGGGAAAACTGACTACTGGTCTACCTAGACTCTGACTTGAAGATCAGGCACGTGATAGAGAAAACTTCCATGCTGCCTGATTGCACGTGTTGTTTATGAAATGATTTGGCGTGAAGGTGATGCATATGTATTTGTTAATTCTGTTTATTAAGTGTTCAGTATATGCTTAAAGAAAAGCGAGGCAAAAAAAGAAAAAGAAAAGAAAAGAAAACCCCAAACCACCACATACTATAGATTTCATCCATGCTGTGAATTATGGAGACGCCATTCACCAACATTTATATGTACCCACGATGACCCAGGAACATGCTAAAACCTGGGGACAAATAGAGTATTTGAGTAGATTTCCATAGTTATATTGAAAACTTACACAATTTTTCTGCATTTGCATGCTTCTGTTTGTTTTTTAATAAGAATAATTTAGGACCACAGATGACAGACATTTGCCACGCTTGTGCTGAGCAAAGCATAACATACAGACTTGTGGAATCACTCTGTTGTACTGATGAGACTAATGTAACATTGTAAACTATACTCTAATTAAAAAAAGAATATTTTAAAACTGATTAGAATTGAAAGTCCTAGTTTTTCCAGGAAACTATACTTATAAAGCACACAGAGGACACACATTTTGTCCCTATATGGTATTCAGAGCCCTAGAAAGTGCATATAGGAGAAAAGACAATTTATACAATCCTATTTTTAACATAATTGTCATAATCTCTTTTAAAGTATACTATATATATGAAAGAATGCTGTATGCTCAAAATATGCTTCCCTGTTTAGATATGCTTTTCTATCCTCGATTGCAAACAAGGATGGTGCTGGACCTACTAGTGTTATTTATGAGTACTTACTGCTAGGTACTATCCGGGGGCGGACCAGAACTAATCTAGTCTGTTCTTATTTTTCCATAAGACAATCAGAACAAGTAAATGTAATAAGGACAATGCATTCTTTTCCAACTCGATCAAAATCCAACATTATCTCCTAGCGCACATCATCTTTTTTTGTGCCCAGAAACATCCCCAAGATTTCCAACATTGGTTTTCTCCGGCAAAGCTGAAGCACACATACCGAAATTGTTTTAGTTAAGAAAGAACAACAAGATCTGAGATGCAACAGCACACCCATGAGTAACAAGTAAGCATGATAACATAGGAAAGAGCTAAAATCCCAATGGAAAAGTTTAGTTTTGGGAACAGGGAGGTTTTTGAAGATATTTTCCAGAATGGAGTGGCAGGGATGCATGCCTTTGGTTGACGCTTTGAAGTGCTCTCTGCTTTATTGCATTCTCGCTTATTATGTATTATGTTCATAACTGTCGTAAGATCAGTGTGTTTGCCGTCTTTGCTATTTTTCTTCCCAAAATGGCTAGCCCATAGGTACACAGCACCCAAGATCCTGTTACCCACAACCACAACACAGGGATGTTGTGGGATGCTTTTCCTAAGACTCTTTAGAGTTAACTCTGCTTACAGGACCTGCAGTCGTGCTTGATTTTGAGAGGCAGAAATGTAATCTAATCTCATGTAGAAATTGAAGGCCATTTCACCAAGGGCTGGAGATGAGATCTTTGCAATTCTGTGTTCACTGGCCAGGAGACACTCCTGATTTGTGAGCAGCTACGACATCCCACTCTACCTCTTACTGTACTAACGTTTATTGTTATAATTGCCATTGTCATTTTTGATAACTCTGTCCTGGTGTGGCACTGGAAGACGCAGGGAAGGCTTTCCTGAGGAATTTAAAAGGCAGAAATGAAGATTTCTCACTGAAAAATAACATACAAAAATATTAAGCAGATCACATAACAAAATAGGTATGAGTAAATACAACTCACAAAGAGAATAACTGTCTGCTCTTTTTTTTAACAGATTTTAAGTGATCTCTACACCCAACATGGGGCTCAAACTCACAACCCCAAGATGAAGATTGCCTGCTCTACCCACTGAGCCAGCCAGGTGCCCCCATAACTCTCTGTTCTTAAAGATTAGACATAATCTTATACTGATTCTCCACTTAAGGAATGTTATCTCACCAACTTTTGCTTAAACAAAGTAATTTTCCAGAGTCAAGAACATATCAAGTCTTCCCTACACATGTAGACAGCATGTGGAGATCACATTGGGTCCCCTGAATTTTAGCCATTACCCTTGGATTCAACCAAATATCATTAATCTTGCAGTGGCCAAAAAGCAAAAGCAGCCGGAGTTGGAGTCAATTGCAGAAAAAGCACAGATCTTAAAATAACGAAGATGTAATGGAGATAAAATATTTAACAGGCATATGGCGTTAATTCATTTAACTCAGTGAAATATGGCTCAATTCACCATACTGTCATGGGTGCCTATAAAATTCCAGGCTCTCATTGTCCTTGTGGTGAAAATGTAGCAATGAACCAGTTAAACTGCATCTTCAACTGCCTGGAACTCATATTCTAGCATAGACAGATCGACAACAAACAAATACAAATTAAATGATGTAGTATGTTAGTTCCCTATTTTACAGCTGTAACAAATTACCACAAACCTGGTACCTTCATTCCACACGAGTTCTTACCATACAGTTTTAGACTCTGAAATCCAGACAGATAGATAGAAAGAAGACAGAAGGAGGGAGGGAGGGATAGATAGATGATGGATAGAAGGATGGATGGATGGATGGATGGATGGATGGATGGATGGATGGATGTTTGAGTGGATGGATGGGTGGCTGGATAGATAGATAGATAGATAGATAGATAGATAGATAGATAGATAGATGGCAGATAATAGAAGGATGGATGGATGGAGGGAGAGAAGGAGGGAGAAAGGGAAGGATGGATGGATGGATAGATAGATGATAGAAAGATAGATGATAGATAATAGAAGAATGGAGGGAGAGAAGGAGAGAGAGAGGGATGGATGGATGGATGGATGGATGGATGGATGGATAGATGGGTGGATGAATGGATGAATGGTTGAGTGGGTGGATGGGTGGCTGGGTAGGTGGCCAGGTGGGTGGATGGATGGATAGATAGATGACAGATAATAGATAGAAGAATGGATGAAGGGAGGGAGAGAAGAAGGGAGAGAGGGAGGGATGGATGGATGGATGGATAGATGGACAGATGGACAGATAGAAGGAGGGCGGGAAGGAGGGAGGGATGAACACACAGATAGAAAGAAAGATACAATTATTTCAAAAGCTAAAGCATAGCATAGACTCATTTCATTACCATCACAACAGTTTCAAGGTTGCAAACCTGACAGACAAGGGCAGAAAGTGCTAAAAATAGGGGCTCTGAGGGAAATGCGCTCAATCCCTCTCCCAGGTGCTTCTGCTACACGACCAGACGCTGCCTCTCAATATGTGACTCAGATATGTTGAAAATGAACCAGAGAGAGAGATGCCACTGAGCAACTCCAGGTACAGGTGTCCCCTTTTCTCCCGAGCCCACTTGTTATGGGCAGCTCTGCATCCTGCACTGTGATCCCTGGGTGAGCTAGGATCATCCTCTTCCAGCCTCCACGGTGCTTCGAGCCAGGAAGGGCTGGGCCAGCTCAGAACCAGGGTGAGGGATTCGTCTGAACCACACTGAGTTCTCAGGAAAAACAGACGCAAGTAGGCTCCATCCCAGACCACAAAAGTGCAATCTCTTGCGATACAACCCAGGGGTAGACCCTAAAAACCAAGCAGGATTCCTACTTGCATCTGGCAGATGTAGTCATCCAGGATTGGCATCTGAAGAATAAACCGAGCACAACCAATGCAGTGTTTTTCAAGGCTTAACAGTGTAGGCAGTCATTACACACAATGGGCAGAGCCACCACTGAGCGAGGTCACCCCAGACTTTGGTATATTCTTCTTAACATCATCAGCGAATGTGCCAGCCACCGAAGAAAAAAGAGAACCAGCAACCTTCACGTACAAACTCCTCTATTATCACCAACCCTATATCCTAAAGAAGCAGAAGGAAAAGGGAAAAGCTTTCTCTTGCCAGATACAAAAATCCCAACGTCAAATGCCTTTCGCTCTCTTTTTTTTTTTTTGCTTCATCCGCTACAAATTGTGACCAAATTTATGCTTACCTCAGGCACCTGAAAGTGTTCATTTTGTGTCCCTGTGAGGAAATTTGGTTTATTTTTGAGGAAAAAAATGTGTGGGGTATTATACTCTGCCTCACACTGTCCTTAAATCGAGTACAACTAAAACGAAAAGTCATATAAAGATATATATATGTGTGTGTATGTATAGTATACATTTTTCTGTTTTCATCATTTCTAAGTGCACAGTTCAAGAGGATTATTTATATTCACAGGGACGTGCAACAACCATCACCATTGCCCGTTTCCAAGATATTTCCATCACCCCAAATAGAAACTCTAGGAAGCTACAAGTCCCCATGGGGGAAATATTTTTAATTGTAGTGTCCATAAAATGTGCTACCTACACATTGGGCCAAATCCAGTTAATAAGGTATGATACCTGTATTGAATGACCAATGCAAACCCCCTTCCAGATCGAATTGCAATGGACCAAACATTCCTATGTTGAAACCCTAATCCCCAGGGTTGAGGTTTATTATTAGGAGGCGGCACCTTTGGAAGATGATTTGGTCATGAGGGTGGAGGGTAATCCATGAATGGGATTGGTGCCCTATAAGAAGCAGCCATAGATCTAGCCATGCAAGGATGCAATGGGGAAGTCAGTGGTCTGCAACCCGCAAGATGGTCCTCCCCAGAACATGACCATGCCGGAACCCTCCTCTTCCAGCCTCTAGAAGGGTGAGAAAGAAATGTCTGTTGTTTTCAAGGCACCCAGTCTATGGTAGTCTGCTTATAACCAGTAACAGACACCAGTACTGTGCGTGCATACTGGTTACGAGAGCCGAACAGACATGCCTCCCACGAAGAGTAAAGGTCTTTGAAAATGCCCACCATAGTACTCAACTGGTTAGATCCCTAAACATCACTTTAACACTGTTGTTTTGTAATCTATATTCACATATGTAAAGCACCTCCACAACCTGTCTACCTTGAGGGGAGTTAAAAGCAAATGATGGAAAATGAAATACTTTGGGTCTCATTATCTGAGGTTGATTTCAAAGCCAACTAATATTCCTCATCCTAGGGAGAACTTGGGTCAGCCAAGATGTCACTCTGTCCAATTTGCTCCACGTGCAATCATGGCTAATTGTCAACAGGATGACTCGAACACATGGCATTATGTTCACTTTGCAAGAAAGATCCCATGATCTTGAACACATTTTTTTAATAGTAAATTTCTACTTTTAAATGTTTTCAGGACAATAAAAATCAAATGAAAAAAAAATTATTTAATTGACCACAGCATTTAAATAGACCCTTCAAATAACAGCTAACTTCTTCATGCAAAACACCTTTTATCATTTACAAGGTGCTTTTTACACCTTCTTTTATCTGTCCCACTGAAATGGAGGTTCCTTTCAGTTACCAATATTTCTGGTTTCTCGGGTTATGTCTGTGGTTAAACACATACTGGTTTCAAAGAATTGGGTAACACCAAATACTTGATTACCCTCCCTGTCCACACTAAACATCTGCACATCTTTTAAGAAATACTCATGCCTGGGGAGCCTGGGTGGCTCAGTCGTTGGGTGTCTGCCTTTGGCTCAGGTCATGATCCCAGGGTCCTGGGATCGAGCCCCGCATCGCTTCTCCCTCTCCCACTGCCCCTGCTTGTGTTCCCTCTCTCGCTGTGTCTCTCTCTGTCAAATAGATAAATAAAATCTTTAAAAAAAAAAAAAAAAGGAAATACTCATGCCTAAGCCCCTGTGCTCAAGATTCTTAAGTAGTTGTTTTCGGGTAGGATGTAGGCACACACATTTAAAAAAAAATTGTACAATTTTAGTGAATAGCAAATAATGTGATCTGCTGATCTGGAGAGAAAGCAAATAAATATAAAGATGTTTTCTGTTATAAAATTCTTTGCATGTTCTTATGTCATTGATATCTTAGAAAAATCAGGTAAATATTCACGGGAAGCGATAGTTCTACATGTAGCAGACATCAAAATCGCCAGGAGGCCCTCCCGACCTGTCTTATTTTTATTTATCTTAATAGTGATTGATAATTGGATTCAGGTGGTGACTAATCCCACCATTTATGAAAAATATCTACCAAGCTTTTCAACTGATGTTTTATAAACCATTGGTGATGATCTCCTACAGCTATGACTTCATTCAGGGTTCTACAAAAGGCTGACTGCCTGTTTTTATTAGTCCTTTTGCATTTATTATCTGGAAATCCATAAAAATTCACCAAGTTTT
>NW_022589763.1:3536164-3796837 GCF_004348235.1 Phoca vitulina
TCCCAGGACTCTGGGATCATGACCCGAGCCGAAGGCAGACGCCCAACGACTGAGCCACCCAGGCGCCCCAAAAATTCACCAAGTTTTGAAGTTACTCTGAAATTCAGTACATAGAGGGAAAATGGGGGAAAAAGCATGATTCTTATATTTATCGGTATTCAGAGAAATGTGGTAGCGCCCTAGTGATGGAACCAATGAGTTGTACTTTTTACATACACTTCATTTTTTAGAGGAGTTTTAGGTTCACAGAAAAACAGAGAGGAAGGTGCAGGGATTTCACATGGACCCCCAGCCCCCATATCTGCATATGCTCCTGAATTATCAAAGTCCCCTGCAAGAGTGGAACCTTTGTGACAGTCAATGAACCTACATGGTCTCATCATAGCCACCCAGAGTCTGGAGTTTGCATGAGTGATCACTCTTGGTGGTGCATATTCTATGGATTATGATGAATGGATAATGACGTAGATCTACTGTTATAGGATGATAAAAATCCTCTGTGTTCTACCTGCTTGTCCCTCCCCCCACCCATCTCCTGGCAACCACTGATCTGTTTACTATCTCCATGGTTTTGCCTTTTCCAGAATGTCATAAAGTTGGAAGTATACCGTACGATGAAGCCTTTTCAGGTCAGGTTCTTTCATTTAATAATACACATGTAAGGTTCCTCTGTGACTTTTCAAGCCTTGACAGCTCATTTCTTCTTAGTGCTGAATAACATCCCGTGTTTGGATGGACCACAGTTTATTTATCCATTCACCTACTGAAGATATCTTGGTTATTTCCAAGCTTGAGCAATTTTGAATACATGTGCTATAAACATCCATGGGATGGGTTTTTTTGTGTGGATGTATTTTCAGCTTCTCTGAGTAAAGACCAAAGTCCATGACTGCTGGATCTTATGGTAAGGGTATCTTTAGTTTTCTAAGAGACTGCAGAACTGTCTTCCAAAGTGGCTGCACCATTTTGCATTCCCACCGGCAGTGAATGGGAGTTCCTGATGCTCTGTATCCTCTCCAGCGTTTGGTGCTGTTCGTGTCCTGGATTTGGGCCGTTCTAATTGGTGTGGAGTGGTACCTGATTGATGTCTCAATTTGCATTTCCCTGAACCCATATGAGGAGGAGCATCTTTTCCCATAATTATTTGCCATCTGTATATCTTCTCTTCTGAGGTGTCTTTGGCCCATTATTTGTGTCCTCACCACCAAGTTTTAAGAATTCTTTGTAACCAATGAATTGTTATATTGAGTATCGTGGTGAATGCATGGGTTATTATAGATTTGTCATGTTTCAATTCAGTATACCTGTTATTCTTAAGGATGCTGGAACTGTCCCATTGCGGCCAGTGAGGGGCCTTCCATATATATATGGATCCATATATATATGTGGATATATAAATATATATATTTATATACACTTACAGTTGAGCCTTGAACAATGCAAGCGTCAGGAGCACTGACCCCACCATCCCTGCAGTTAAAAATCTAAGTCTAACTCTTGATTCCCCAGAAAGTTAACAGCTAATAGCCTACTGTTGACTAGAAGCCTTACTGAGGACATAAATAGTTGATTAACACATATTTTGTATGTTATGTATATTATATATGGTATTCTTACAACAAAGTATGCCAGAGAAAAGAAAATGTCATTAAGAAAAGTCACAAGGAAGAGAAAATACATTTCTGGTGCTGTACGGTATTTGCCCCCCAGAATCTACCTACAAGAACCGTTCCCACCTATGTTCAAGGGTCAACTGCACTTATACACATATATTTATTTTTTCTTCTTTATGCCCTTCGACTTTCTAAATTTATAGCACTGAAGGTGTGTTGTTTCAGCCACGAGGCAATTAGAAAAATAGAAAAATACTATACTTAAAGAAGGATATTATCCTAAATGGAACTCAGACACTCCACAGCGAAGGTGTTTTATGATCTTAGTATAGTTTTGGGAAGCTGCAAAAAGGCTCTAAAAGGATTGCTGTGGAGTTTCTGCAGCCAACTTTTGATCAATTGTCCTTTCTGTAGCAAATCTGGGAATTACTGAAAGCAAATTGTATGTGGAAATGTAGTGTGTATCAACAAACTTCAAGAAAAAAATCATTAAATATTAAGTTTGGAACTCCGTTAAAACAAATATTTCTTCTTTATCTGTTTTTCTAACAGATGGAGAGTATCGGTGAATCACTATTATTCTCTTCATCAAAAGTACCAAGGGGAGCATAAAAGGAGGCAAGGGAGAATTTCCATTAATTTTTGCAGCACGAAAGCACATCTTTCAATAAGGAACTGCTCCCAACCTGAGTCCATGAGCCAACATTGACCTGCTTTGTCATTCATCTGATGACAATTCCAGCCTGTATCTTTAGGGAATCCCAAGGGCTCCAGTTTGTCCCCAAGCATCACGCATGTCCCCAGGCATCATGGAGTTGTGCCACTTGGATATCCTCCTGTCCTAGAAAGCTCAGTGTGTCCAATATGAAGCAAAGCATCTTTATTTCCCTCAACCTGGTCTTCCTTCCCACTTCCTGAATCCGTATCACGAGCATGTCTCCAGCTTCGGAGGTTGAATCATTTGAATTCGTGGTTTTGGCATCGCTGATCTTTGAGAAACCCAGCATTCGGGCTGTGCTGATTTTTCTCTCATTTATTGTAGCCACGCCTACTCATTCTCGCACCCATCCCCAAGTCCAGAGGAAGACCCATCTCCACTGTAAAGAAACAGCTTCCCAGTTATTCACCCCACCCCTATTCTAAACTCTACTGAATGCCCACACTTTGTTGACTGTCCTCATGCTCAATCTTGCTTAAAACTTGTATTCCTCAGCAATCTGTAGGCGTTGTGTGATACAAACATAATTATGTTCCTAGACTTATATATCAAAGCCATACACACAATCTTGTTTTTTTCATCTAATATTTGTTACTCTCCTCTTTCTCTGCAATTGGGTTTGTCCTGGAAACCGTACGTTCTCAAACTCATATGATGTCCATTTTATGCTCTTGTTAAACGGAGGTTGAATGAATCAATAAATGGCCTCTTCACAGGTGACACATGGCCCCATCTCCCTTCCAAAAATCACTTTTCCAGTGGCAGGGTGGTTTGAGTGGGGAAGGGGACAGGGATTAATTGAGAGGAAGGCAGACGTGGTTACATTTATAAGGGTGTACACATATTCCAGACTGCATGCTTGCTAGATTTCGTTTGTTGTTCAACAGACAATGAATAGCAGATCTTTTGCAGAGTTACTCATCAGTTGTGCAATTGCATATTTTGCAAGGATACGTGGCGGTGACTTCCAGCTGAAAATGCTGTCTCTGAGCTTTGCAAAAGCCCATGGGCCCCGTGCCTTCCATCAGGAACGACGTGGCATGACAGAGCTTGCTAACTTGTGAAATGCGAATCCCCTTTCAAAAATGTCACCGTAGCCTGTCATGAGGTGGACTAGTTTTTATCTTACTTGAGCTACTAATTAATCTGTTGAGGGAAAATTGCAATGTGTGTTATTTCTCAAGCCTCATCTTAGAGATTCAAGCTTGCCCATTTTGAAACAAGACGTATACAAGATTTGTTAATCAACCACTGTACGTTAACTTTTGTTTAACATACTTTTTTACACATCATATTAAAAATGCATATGTACACGACACTGATATTCTCTGTAAGATTTAACCTAAGTTATTGTGCATAATTAAGGAATTGTTTGAGAAAACTCATGAAGTAGGCTTCTCTCTGTAGTTTTAGGCTGGAATAAGTTCCTTTTAGCCTAATATGGATACAGATTTTATGAACAGAGTGATTGGGAATTGGCCAGCAATAAGAAGCAAGGATGATAATTCACACAATTTTTATTACATCCAGAAGGCCATACACAGAACTACTCAAAGTGTGTCCATGGACCCACAATGACCACATCATGTGGGAACCAGTTAGCTATATGAATCCTCTGCCCCTCCCCTCCCATTCCCTAGAGTCACTGAATCCAAATTTTGGAGGATGGGCTCTGGAGTCTGCATTTCAGCAAGCCCTTTAGGGGATTCTGATAAATGCTAAAGCATGAGAAGCATTCTGGAAGAACATGGTCACAGAAATAACTATCACCCAAAACGATCAATTTGGATACATGTATTAAGAAGACACTTGACAGATCGACTAGCAAACTGTAGTTCCATGAACTAGATAAAATCTTTGTGCAAGGGAGTCTTCAGACTTGTGTATAAATAGGACTCATTATATTCTGGGTTGTTGGGGGAAGACGGGTGGTCCCTCTTCCATATAACATCTGAATCTGGTATCATATGGGGTCAATGGGAATGAGCTGTGGGATAACCACTTAGTACTAACACTTCTTAATCTTAACCTTCATGAAAAAGGACATTTATCAACAAGCTACTCCAAATCTTACACGGATGGTAAAGCTATAGAAGACTTTCTTCTAAAGACAAGATACAGAGATACACAATCTCATTTCCATTCAACAATGTATTCGGATGCCCTCGCCAGCCCTGTAAGAAACACAAACAAGAATAACAACAAAAAAGTCTGAGGGAAAAGGAGGCTGGGAAGTTGCTTTGGTACTGTGAATCATATTCTCTAGGACCTGTGAAACCCAACAGAATTTAAAAATTATTCACACCAACGACAACATTTAATAAGGTCCCTACAGAGAACATCAACATACAAGGGCCAATATTGTTTCGATGTATCAGCAAGAGTTTATGGAAAGTTTTTTAGAAGATGTCATTTGGCAGCACATGGGAATGTAAGAGAAAACTATACAGTTGTACAAGATCTATATGGAAAAATAGAAAACCACTTGTTAAAATTGTTTGTCAAAAAATTCTGCCACCATATTGTGCCCCAAATTTCAGACTCATGGAATTATACACCTAAGCGAAGTGTATTTTGTATGTAAACTTTATCTTTAGAAATAAATGTTTACAGTCATGAGGTTAAAAAAACCAACATAAAATTTACTCAATCCCTGGCCCAGCAGAGATAAAGAGCAATGGAAACTCATATGCCATCCTTGGGAGGATAAAAGCCCGATCATTTAAAAAGGTTTGTGAAGTGTATGTAAACATACACGTAAAATATGGTACAGTGGATTGATCGATCAGTTAAGATATTTCTGCTTTTACAAGAGATCTGTGCGAAGTGTTCATGGTTGCACTGTTTATGAAAAGTCAACCCAGAGTAAATTTCCAGTTCCCAGGAAAAGAGGTACATGCTTTGTGGTGTAGCCATACAATGTTGTTCTGTGTATCAGTGAGTATAAGATAAACATCACCTGGGCTGCATACCCAAAATAAGAGTATTCAATGAAACACCAGGTGAAGAATAGATAACAATCAATTTATAAAAGATAAAAAACAGACCATACCTAATACACATTATTAGGGCCATACTAGGAGTGACAATTTTGAAGAAATAAAATTTCCTAAAAGAAGGAAATGATAAACGAGATTCAGAAAGGTTAGTATCCTTAGGGTGGGACCAATGGGATGTAGTTTAGAAGCGGAAAAAGGATCCGAAAACCTTCACTGTGTCCTAATTTCATGCCAGATTGGGTATAGAAAGATGTTTGTTTCATTATTCTTGTCCATGTATGAAGCATTCCCTAATAATAAGAGAGAAAACAAAAAAAGAATGAAATTGTCCTAGAAAGCTAATCCCGTAATTGTATGAAATAGCTAGAGATATATCCTATCGATAAATCCTTTTTTGTGTTTCAGTGTGACACTGTGTGTGAACCCATCAGTTCAACAACCAGGATAACCACCAACCTTGAATTTCCTAATGCAAAGAAACCAGTGGGTTTATGTGTATGGTATAGTTCCAGGTAAACATGAAAAGAGTTGTTTATCTAGAATGAAGAAAATGGTATGTGTTCTAATTCTTCTGTGTCTCATGCCAAATGCCATTTCTCAGTAGCTAGAACAAAAAACTCTCAATAATTAAGCCTCAATTAGTATGTAGAAAGGATTTATTTAAATGCTTTCTTAAACTTATGTTCAACCATTCTCAGTTGACAAGTCTGGAGAATTTATTACTTATTATAAAATTTTAACCATGGTTTCCAGACATAGCCGAACACCTGGGATGTGTTTTGCAAGAAAAGTCCCAGGTGATACCGCCTGGGGATTCTGACCTATTGACTGGCTATTGGAATTGGTAGAGAGTAATTACTCAAATTGCAAGTGTAGCTAGGAGAAAGGATACAGCGTCAAAGGGGCCCCCCTTGTGTATGCAGAGCTATCTTAATAGAAGCACACATTTACTATTATTTTTCCACAAAGAAGCAAAACTCATCATCTCAGGGAGAAAACTGACTTTCGTAGCATTCCTTCTTAAATCCTGAATGACAGAGGGAAACTCCAACAGAAGAACAGACTACAAATCTGCTATCAGTGGGTTTGATGAGTTACAGTTGAGACATCTAGTAGAAAATCCCCAATTTTCGGATGCCCGAGAGGTTATCTATCACAAGGGCTAGGGTATGTTCAATTTGGAAGGCTTATCTTTCGATTCTTTTGATAAAATGCTCCCAGTTTCTCCTCAAATCATAAATTAAACTTAATAAGAACACCACCACGATTCACACACAGATACACACACCACGATTCACATAGTTAAGTGGGTGTTTGTATAAATGGAGAAGTAGCTAAGTTTCCCATGTTGGTGACCAAAGTGGAAACTGCATTATGCCTAAATGAGAAGTGGAAGAAATTGGCTCCAGAAAGAGCCATGTTAACCAGAGTCTCCATGCATGCCCTATGCAAACTTTGCAGAAATAAGAGGGGAGGAGTTAGGACTTCCACATGGAGTGAATCTTGGATCCGAGTCAGACTTACCTCCAAGCCACCATAAGAATTCCATTCCAAGGGGCCAGGCCTCTGGGTCTCTATTGTTCATGGCTGTCTCCAGGTGGCTAGCTGGTCCCTGGCGTACCATGGGTACTCCCTAAATATTTGTTGAGTAAATGGGTTTTCAGGGACACAGAACCCCACTATGATCTCTGAATCTCAACCTGATGTCATTGGCAATACCACAGGTCAAGCCGCATGGATGTCCCTTCGTGGTCTGTACACACAGAGGTCAATAAGAACCTTCCATACCTGGCTCTCCAGTGGCTAAACCTTTTTCAGAAAGGACATGTGAGAGTTTGCCCACCTCTGTGGTTACCTGTAGGGTTGCAGGGCTGCAAATCCCACACGTACCCTCTAGGACTGAGATACTCATTTGCCCATGTTGGGGTTGGGGACAAGTGTGGGGTTCCCATCTGTAGCTGTGCTGGGTGGGGTCAAGGTTTGAGTTCAAGGGTGGGTTTGTGTTATGATTCAGGTGAGAAAAAAGTTTTGAGGACAGATTTGGATTCCTGTCCAGGATGAGGGTTCATGATACAGAGTCAAGGGGTGAAAGGTTTTGAGTATGGATTCAAGTTCAGGTAGATTTCTGATTGGATATTGAGTTAGGGTCAAAGGTCAATGTTAAGATCAAGGGATCATACTCATGTTATTAGAGAAGAGGTCAAAGGTCAGGACTAGGATCAAAGACCAATGGTCAGAGGCTATCTTTAGGGTCTCGGTTTGGAGTTTGAGTCAGGGGTTGAGAGTCAGGGGTTGAAAGTCAGGGGTTATGGTCAAAACTCAAGGGTAACGGGTAGGTAGGTGTTTGGATTGGGTTTAGCTTTGGGTTTAGCTTTGGATTCATGTTCATATTTGGTTCCATTAGGTTTTAGTCCTAGCTTCCAGTTAGGGTTTTGGTTTAAGTTTGGGTTCGGGTCCACGTTTACTATTTGAGAGGATGGGTCAACTCAATGGTGAAGAATCAAGGAGTTCAGGGGCACCTGGGTGGCTCAGATGGTTAAGCATCTGCCTTTGGCTCAGGTTTTGATCTCAGGGTGCTGGGATCGAGTCCCACATCAGGCTCCCTCCTCAGCGGGGGAGCCTGCTTCCCCCCCAACCCCTGCTCGTGCTCTCTCTCTTCATCAAATGAATAAATAAAATCTTTTTTTTTTTTTACATTAGATTGTGGATTCTTTTTTTTTTTTAAGACTTATTTATTTATTATTTATTTGAGAGAGCAAGAATGAGAGAGAGAGAGAGAGAGTACATGATGGGGGGAGGGTCAGAGGGAGAAGCAGGCTCCCCACTGAGCAGCATCAAAAAACTGCATTTAGCTTAAGGACAGGTTTCAAGTTAGAGCTTGGGTTTTGGGGATACAAATTTGAAGTGTATAATATATGCTATATATTATACATATAGATTCTGTTTATTGTACCAAGATATCTGTAGTATACGTGTTACCATTTTCGCATTTTAGATGTACCATTCAGCAGCATTACATACTGACGCCATATTATGCAACCATTACCCCGTCTACCTCCAGAACTCTTCCATCATCTCAGATGCAAACTCAATATATCTTACCGATCTGTATGTCTATGTAAGGACACACGCATGCATGCACTCTAGATACATACACCAAGTGTGTAAATCTGTATGCATATGTATAGGCACACACATGCATGTGCATATACTTTTCTATTCATTCAATCACATTTTTACAACATGCAACAATAATAAATGACCACTTCTTTACTCAAAGACATTATTCACATGTTCCCAGGATTTCCGCTAACAGAAACAGGCCAAAGGTCAGTGTGAAGAGAACATTTGTAAATGCACTTTCAGTCTCTTGGTATTGGGATTGATGTGAAAATACATGGAAAAGTACTAATAAGCGCCTCTCAGTTCCTTTACTAGAGAGTACCCACTTATGCCCTTCATTATTTCTAGCCGGTGGGATGCTTCCAAACCTTTGAACTCCTCCCCGGAAAATTCTATTCCACAACCACAAGCTTTTCACAACGTCGTGAGTGGTAAGCCTCGGTTTTGTGTGGTTCAGACCACGGATGCAGAGACCAACGGATGAGGACAGATGAATATTGAAGATTTGGACACTGCAACAAATGGGAAATGCACAGATAGAAGATGGGTCCTGGCAGATTTACCAGAACACAGATATGGAAGGAGAAGAGAGAAGGGCAAGAGTCAAGGAGCTCTGGGATTTGCAGGATTGGACAGAAATTTGGAAACCACTGCACACAGAGAAAAGCAGAGTGCAGAAATAGTTCATGTAAGTATGTAAATATTGAAATTGGGGTGTGCCAAAATACTTAAAATAGGTATATCGTAAAAAAAATCTGACTACTCGGATGGGGTGAACACACACAGACACACACTCTATAGCTCCCAGTGGGCTGGTCTGCGATCAGAATCAATGTGCTGTCTGAGCTACAAGGAGGTCAGGACATCCATATTCCATCATGCAAACTGGCTGAATTGCTGTGTTTATAGAACATCCATTTCCTGATATCTTTTGTGCTCTAAAATCAAGATAATTTACTTTTTTAATAATCTTTCCCCTCCCATGCCTAATTACTGTATGGTTGATCTCTTTCCACATTTCTGTCTCATAAAAGGATGCATGGGTTATGAAGTTTTCCCTTTTCATGCATTTTTCTAATTATGATTTTCAATCATAGTGATGCAAGAGGTAAAGACCCCTGTGGTGCTCTCAGTTTTCAGTGATGTTCCAAAATTAAAATAACACGAGAGAAAAAAAAAGGTCAGGAAGAAACACCTAAAATAATTTGGTTTACTTAGCAACACTAGCCATGCGAGACATGAAGTACCAACGAGCTCCTTATATTTAAGTACCTGGAGGCTCTTCCTGCTTCGATGTTGATTTTTTTCAAGTCTTCCCTGGAAACCTACATTTCCTGCCCAGGTAAGGGAGTCTTGCAATACTCGTGGAAGCCCAAAATCACTTGAGAATGGGCAACCACACACAGAAAAATAGAAGATGTCATCTCATCACTTTTTCTACCTGAGCTCGGCCATCTGGAAGACCGCTGAGATCATGCCGCCGCAGGGTTAGGTACGTGCCCAAATATGTTCTTTCTCATACATTTCTTCTACTAAGAGCTGCATTTAGGGAAAAAAAACCCTCATTTCTAATAGTCATTTATGGAAATAAAACCATGTTTTTCAGAGATTCAATCATCATCTATAACTTTATTTTAAATTTCTTCTACTCTCTTGTACCGGTGGTGGATTTAAAAGTCACTTTCCTATCTTATAAGTGCATTTTTATTAAAATATCCAATTTAGTCTAATTCTTTTTTTTTAAGATTTTATTTATTTATTTGACAGAGAGAGACACAGTGAGAGAGGGAACACAAGCAGGGGGAGTGGGAGAGGGAGAAGCAGGCTTCCCGCTGAGCAGGGAGCCCGATGCGGGACTCGATCCCAGGACGCTGGGACCATGACCTGAGCTTAGGGCAGACACTTAACGACTGAGCCACAGGTGCCCCTCCAATTTAGTCTAATTCTTAACTGAACTGCAATGGATAGAGAATTTTTGAGGGCTAAGTAGATGAGTAGGACCCTCCCTTAAAGTTCATCTTCAATATACTGTCTTAGGAGAAGCTAATTTTATTTCCTTTGGCAAAATGGTTTAATAAATGGGGGGAAATAGAATCATATGCTTGTGAAGATAACACGCTACAAAGATTCACATTAAGTTCAATATATTAAGAGAAATGTATAACCCAGTGATACCGCTTGGTTCTATCCCCCACACCCAAAATACATTTTTAGCTGAGCAAAATGGGATCTAAAATCAGAAATTACTTGAAAATACCTTTCTTTCCTTCCCTCAATTATAACCTATGATGGCCCCAGAGAAGCTGTTAAGACATAAGAATCTAGAACACTAAATTGGCAAGCCAGGCTACTGCCTACAAACTCATCCCGAAATAGCACTACGCAATGGAAATCCCAGTTAGAAACAAAGCTAAAATGTTGGTCTGGATGTCAGGCTAACATCTTAAAATTATTAGGATGAAAGGTAGTTTAAAGACAGACTGTTTCACGTCCAAAGCAGTATCTCCTAAGAAATGGAAAATGTGTGTACCAGGATGGCCTAAGCAAGACCCCAAGCCAGCAGGTGAACACCAGGAAAAACAAATATTGGAAAATGTGTGTAGGTCAGATTGAGTTCTACAGATTAACATCCTTACCGAGCTCTCTTGGGTTGCAAAATCACTTTGAATAAAACAGGTAAGGATATGTATAGAAGATGATTGGAGCAATGACTCTGAATTTCAGTGAGGAAACATGTAAATATTAACAGTTTTGAATATCTGGAACAGAGCATTAGGACCAAAGTCATTGTAACTTTCTTGCTAAGAACATTAAGACTTCCAAAGCACAGGATGAGTTCCCAAGGTCTTCCCGTGTTCTTTGATGTGATTGAAAGCTCATTAAAAATGCAAAGGTTGCCAAATGGCTGACTGATGAAAATGTATCCACCTTTTGATTCACTGCTGGAAACCAGTGAAGGGGAAAAAATTAACCTGTGATTTTTCACAGGAACAGAGGAAACAAGATGGGAATTCAAGGGGGTTCAGTTACTAAGTCCCTTTTAAGGTGACATGAAAATCACACCCTAAGTAGAATCATTGGAATAGCAACCGCCATATTGCAAGGGTCAGTCGATTTCAGGGTGCAGAATGCAGAATTTTGAGAAAAAAGAAATGCTATGTGGACGACAAAGTTAAGGGATAGAAAGATTTTGGAATTCTATTAAATAAGAAAGCACAAAAATTGGGGTGGTGGCCAGCCATATCAGAGATGAGCAGCAAACTCGATTGTCCCAGACTATATGTGGTGCCACCTGAGGATTATTACTTAGAATGGGGCAGGGTAAGCAACTAATGGCATATCTTCCCTAATTTGGCTTTTCCTTCCACTGGGGGAGCCTACTGGTTGAGTTGAATCTAGCCTAGTCAAAGCCAGTTGTTGAAGATACTTCAACCAACCTCCACATTTGATTATATAAGGTAGTAAGCAGAATTCTAAAGACGTCCCCCCAAGACTCTTCTCCCCATGGTTATTGAGTCAACTGTGAATCCAGGTATTTTTGGGAAGAAAGTTTGCGAATGTAATCAAAGGTACTAGCCAGCAGACCCGAAGAGGAGTAGATCATTCTGGAATATCCAAAGGGGTCCAATGGAGTCCCGTGACCCTTAAAAGCAAAAGATGGAGACAGGACACTCAGAGAGATGCCACAGAAAGTAGAAAAGGATCAACAAGGTGAAAGGGAAGTCAGGGTGATTGAAAGCATTTGAAGTTGCCATTGTGGCTTTGAAGACAGAGGAACGGGACAGGAGGTAAATGATGCTAAGGTCCTCAGGAAGCTGAGAATGACCCACAGCCAAAAGCCACCAAAGAAAGAAGAACCTTAACCACATGGCACAGAATTCAGCCAACAAACCAAATGTTGCTGGAAATGGATTCATCCCTAGTGTCTCAAGGAAGGAACACAGTCCGTCCCATACATTGATTTCGGCTCTTTAAGACTTGACTGAGAAGCCATCCTAGAAATAGAGATTTCCGATCTACAGGAGCGTGAGAGGATTAGGTGTGTTGTTTTAAGCCACGGAGTATGGGGTTCTTCATTCCAGCAGCCGTAAGGAACAAATTCAGGGACAAGCAGGCAGTGCTGATCTCACAGATGAAGCTGAAGATGCCAAGTTTGGGATGTGGAGAAATAATTACTGAAAATGCTCAGAAATATATTTCCATGGAGTGTGAGGGTCTCAGAACCCACTGGCAGGTGAATTCTCCTTCCAAGTTAAAGAGATCATTTAAACGTATAGAGTGACCGTTTCTTGCTTAGTCACGGTGCCTTCCCACCCTGAAGGAACGTGAGTAACATGCGTATCGGCATCTTGCATAATCGTTTAGGGATAGAATTGTCTCATCGCTATATGCCTAACTGATGATCCCCGAACAATATCTACCGGGACTGACAAAGGCCAGAAAGATTTGAGAGGAAAATGCAACTGTGGACACCATCTCTAACCTTCAAGGTTATAAAGGGCTGATTGCATATCTACTCTACTAGATGAAGGTGACCCAGAGGTTCAATGAAGCCACCTCTTTGGGGGCACCCCACCTGCCACACCAACACCCCATCTTAAGTGAACAAGGGTAGCTCAGTTGAAATTTCAGTTTTGTTATAATGCAAAGAGTCACCGTCAGTCTAACGCAGGCAACATCTTCCCTAACGAGGACAGAACTCACGGAGACTTGTGGTCTGAAACCCTTGAGACAAGTGTATATTTGCTGAGGAGCAGGGAAGCTGCTTTAAGTTCTCATTCTGCAGGAGTCTTCTCCTGGTTCTTTCGTCCCCACCGATCCCCAGAACTACCCAGCGGGACCTTAAGCTGCCCTTCATCATCAGTTCACTTCAAGACACAAGTGAATAAAGCCGAGGAATCTACACCAGTTAGGAAGATACCTACATCAGGGGCTCACTGCAACCTTGGGAACACCTCTGGTCTGAAAAAAGAAACCAGCCAAAGGAGAAACACATTAAAACTTTATTGGGTGTTATTTTTAGTAGAATAATAGTAAGCAGCATGGAAAGGATAATCAATATGGAGCCAGAAGATGGATTTCAGATCCCCAGTTTTGTGGATTATCAGCTTGGAAATCCTGGCAGGTTACAAAACCCTTCTTCCGTTGCATAAAACATGGGGGTAATAATAATACCTTTGTTGCGAAATTGTCGTTGAGAACAAAATGAGGAGAAAAGCAGGTGGAAGCCTTTGGAAAGAGTATTTATGAAAAGGAAACAAAAAGTAACAGTAATAATAGCAGAAAAGGAGGAGAGCATATTAGAAGGGCTACCGGGCATCTTGCCTCACTGTCCAATATGCAAGAGTTGCACTACGTAATGATAAACGCCAAGGAGAGGGAGAAGGGGGAGCCCGTAAAAAGTGCAGGAAGGCTGGGAGGAGATAAGTGTTGCAGTAAACACTATAGAAACACTAGAGGCTGTGGCGGCAAGATGGATGGCTGAGGTCAGCAAGCGTCCTTACAAGAAACCAGCCCGAGGAAGCAACGATCGTGAAACTCACCAGGAACGACACTTAACCAGATGTACGGCGTGATTTCAACTCCCAGAATAAAATAAAATGGCATATGCTTTGGAAAAGAAAAGTGACATATGATTCATTTTGTGAAAGGTTCCAGCAGAAGAAAGTAGGCTGCCTGCATGCCTTGTTGGTCAGCCCGGAGCCATAGGATTTGGAAGTGAATTTTGCAAAGGTGAAGGAGGTAATTGGCATTAAGATGCAAAAGCACACAGACTTTACCATTTCAGGGGCATGGCACTTGGGTTGGGTTGGGTTGGGTTGGGAAATATGGGTCCTCAGGGAAGTTAGTGGGTGCCATGTTTTCATTCACATGGACCATTCTGGGAAGTATCTTACCTGATAGTTCTCTCTGCTCCAAACCGAGGGTGCATAGAGCTCACAGGCAAAATGCCACTCATGAATTCTATATAACCAAGGCTTTATTTTCTCCCATGATCTCGTTTGTTTGTTTTTTGTTGTTGTTAAAAAATCTGGCATCAACCATGTACAGAAAAAGCAGTTCCAAACCATACTTTGTGCTTATCAATATAATCCTAGACTAGGGATCCTCAACGTTGCCACTAGTAACACTTGGAGATGGATTAATTCTTTGTCACTGGGGGCTGTCCTGGGCATTATAGGATGTTTAGCAGAATCCCTAGGCTCTACCCCCTAGATATCAGTACTATCCCTTCATCCACGTGGCCGTGGCAACCACAAATGTGTCCAGATACTGGAAAGCTCCCCTAGTTGAGAACCACTGCCTAGACAATGAGACATCTATGTACCTCCTTTACTTCTTGTCGCTGACTTTTCAAAAATGTACTTAGTCATTATGGCATGTGTTGAATGTATTAGACAACCCAAATATTTTTTACAGTGTTTGTATATGCCCCCAAGGAAAAAAATAAGAGAGTATGACATTATTGTACATAGAGAATGAGATCAGTAAGCAGTGCTTCCATGGTTTATAAAGAATTCGTTTGGGTAAGAATCACGGCAAAGCAGACAGAAGCTGACTTTTAAGCACAAGTAATAAAGAAAATGTTTTTGAGCTTTGAGAGAGTGTCTCTAAGATGAAACTTAAAAAGTCAGTATGTAAATATATTGGATAAGGACATATCATTTAGGATTAGACAAGGAATCAGAGGGATGAGGGAATGTTTCCAGAGGGCTGCATGCAGGTCTGAGGTACAAAATGCATGCAAATTCAGGAAAAGTTTGCAAGAAGGAAATCTGAAATTCTTTAGAGAAACAAAAATAGCTTCAAGTGATTTTAGACCCTGTAGATGGCTGGATACTGGGGGCAGAGGATCTGGGTTCCATTTGAAGAACATAGATTAAGTGGATATAATTTTGATGGAGCTTTCATTTCATTTTTTAGAAGCTGATGGCATTGCGTGTATATACACACAATATATATTACATATGTGTGTGTGTGTTTGAGACGGTCAAACAGGGAAGTAATACATTCACAAAAAGAAACAACCCTTCTGCAAGAAGCTATAAATGTCCTTTCTTTATGCATGTTTGATCCTCAGAATGCAGACATTGGCATTATAACTTGAACCTGAGAATGGAAATATGTATCTGTAAGTAGAAAATGAAATAAATACGTAACGTAAATACTTGTTAGGCAGATAGAGACTGAAAGGAATTTGAAGGGCATTTTCTGACTTTACAAAAACATTCAAGAATAGGTAGGAATGAATTGAACAAAAGAGTAAGTAGACAGTTGCATAGGAATAGAAATGAAGGAAAGCTAGTTGAACATTCACTCTGAAATGAAAGATAACTACAAACTGCATGTTTTATAAATTGTTATTTTCTGTGGGAATATGTTTCGCAAAATTCATAATGTAAAAACAGATCTTTATGTGACTCAAACAATGGGAAAGTCATGGATTATAAGACAAAATAAAAATAGTGCTCACAACTGACATTTAAGCATAACAAAAAGAAATAAAAAGGAATCTATTATTATAATTACATCCTTGACCTTTTGCTATGCAATGGAAATTATACTATACTAAGATTATAAATAACACACACCTCTGAAATTCATGTTAACTATTATGTTCCTTAGGAACTACTTATGACAAATATGTTCATTGGGATGCCATTTCTCTATTTTAAAAGACAAATACAAATTTATGTGAAATGGTACAATACCCAAAGCTATTTTTTTTCCTGTAAGAGCCTGAATAAGCTGGTCTTTAATAGGGTTCTCTTTTTCCATTCCAATTTGCCAGCCTCCCATTCTCCTCCTGTCTTCCTAGCCCCATTGCCTTCTACCCATGGCCTTTCCAGCTCCCATCTGCCATCTGGTTCCAGAGGTCAACACCATATATTTTAGGTTTGGGGTTTTTGTTACAACAAAAACTCCTGGTTTCAATGGTTTTCTGGTTAGCTCATGCCATGTAACCAACCAGCCCAAAAGGGTGAGGCTTACTAGAACAGTTTATGATTATCTCTCATGGGTCTGGGGGTTAACTGAGTTCAACTGGGAAGTTCTCTCTTGAGATTTCCTGGGTTCTCATCGGTTAGAAGCTAGGGATAGAATCATTTGAGGGCTTAAGGAGTTGGGATGCCTGGGATGGTGTACTCACATCGCCGGTAGTTGATGCTCTCAACTAAGAGCACAGCCAAGGTTATTGATGGGAGCAGGACACACAGTCTCCCCATGCGGCTTGAACATCTTGCAATGTGGTGTCTGGGTTCCAAAAGGAAGTGTCCCAAGGGCCAGCATTCCAAGTAGTCTAAGCAGAAACTACATGGCTTCTTATGACTCAGCTCCAGAAGTGCAAGCACATTACTTCCAGAACATTCTACTGGTGAAGAAAGCCACTGGGGCCAGCACAATATGCAAAGCCTCCACTTCTAAGTTGGGAAAGCAGCTGAACATTTGTGTTGATTTCTGTCTGTTGCACCCAGTATGTTAAATCTGTGTAATCACATGTGCTGATTCCAAAAGATAGATAATAGAGTCACCTCTTGACTCAGAAAAACAGAGTGCTGTGATCAATTCGTGATGCCTACCAACTGCAACAATGGCTTATGAGTTGAAGATCTGGGTTATTCACAAACTCATCCCTTCAAACACAGGGAACTTGAGAGTGCAGATGAATAACATGCACATAAACTGTCCCAACTCACACATCCTATGTCAAATCATACATACGTGGTTGATCACAAATTGTCCATCAAGTGTGGTCTGACATATTGTATTAACTACGAATTTCAACGGCATCACTGTTGAAATGTTATAGATTGATTTCTGTAGCAGTAATAAGGACATAGATGGAATTTGCTTTAGTTCATGATTTTTTATTTATTTATTTATTTTTTTAAAGATTTTATTTATTTGAGAGAGAGAGAATGAGAGAGAGCACATGAGAGGGAGGAGGGTCAGAGGGAGAAGCAGACTCCCTGCCGAGCAGGGAGCCCGATGTGGGACTCGACCCAGGGACTCCAGGATCATGACCTGAGCCGAAGGCAGTCGCTTAACCAACTGAGCCACCCAGACGCCCTAGTTCATGATTTTTTAAAAATGATGCACCACAACAGTACATATGGCATCATGCATTACACAAGCAGACGGAACGTTTCATACATTCATTCAACTCAGTTGAGAGAGTTCTGGATGCACTATGTTTTAGGCTCTCCGCTAGACATGATGGATGGCTAGTGAAGAAGGGAGATGCTGTGCTCTCTTGGAGCCAGAACAGAAACCAGATATACACTAGAGACCAAAGCCACGTCAAATGTCCTTGGAGTTTAGTCCAGAAGACCTACAATATGAAGAATGAAGGAAAGATGATGTGAGAAGAGGGAAAATGGTTTAGCAAGTAACACACCATTTTGAGTCTGGAAGACCAGTACCCAACTATAGAGGTGATTCAAAGATATAGATGAGTTTTGGTCATCTACGGTTGAAAAGATCATTTGGTCTTTCCAGAAGCCAATGACTTTGGTGTGGCAGGATTGGATATCTAGAAGCCAAGAGATTGTCACTGAGGTATAAGTCAGAAGGGATGGCTGATAATGATGAAAGTGGTCACACCATGCTTTCCAATATGGTAGCTGTAACCACAGATGGCTACTGAGCCCTTGAAATGTGACCTGCCCAAGTTGAGATGTGATTAAGTGTTTCTGGATATCAAATATTTAGCAAAATATATGCAAAATATCCCCTTAATTAAGTTTGGATTACATGTTGAGTTAATAATCCTTTGGAAATATTGGGATAACCTAAATGTATTACTAAAATTATCCCTACTGGTTTCTTTTTACTCTCTTTCATGTTGTTACTAGAAAATTTAAAGTTACACATGTAATACATCTGACATGTTGATGGGATACTGGTACACTGGAAGAAATTGGTGGCTCTTACATGTCTTGGTTTTCTAAGGTTTGCAGAGGTTTCCAGACATAAATAACCAAATTTAACAGCTTAATGTGTGTCATACAATGTTACCTATTTCCTGAAACTTGGCACTAATAACTTTTCTTTATGAGATGAATGCATATAACAATGAAGGCTCCAAAGTTACCTATAGAACATGTGAAGGAGAATCTCAAGTGCTGATGGACTATTCTACAAAGATGTGTAGTTGAGGATGAAGAATTTCTGAAATTGCTTATATTCTTCAATCACTCTGACCTTGAAAAACTTCAGTCCAGGCATGAATTATGGAAGAGACTGGGATGTCTTCTGATCTGCCTTCAGTGTGGCAAAATCCTTACACCATTCTCAGGACGGAGAATGGTGAAGGAATAGTCACCACCCAAGGTGAGTATAAGAAGGCTTAGAGGGGTGCCTGGGTGGCTCAGTCAGTTGGGTGTCTGCCTTTGGCTCAGGTCATGATCCCAGGGTCCTGGGATCGAGTCCCGTGTTGGGCTCCATGCTCAGTGGGGAGTCTGCTTCTCCCTCTCCCTTTGCCATTCCACATGCACCCTGTCTCTCACTCTCTCTCAAATAAATAAATAAAATCTTTTTAAAAAAAAAAGAAGGCTTGGATTGGATGTGGTCCTTCAACTGCCTTTCTCTTGTGTTTCTGTCACTGCAAATCAGAATCACCATTAACCTTTAATAATTAGAATTCACCCAAAGCAAAGTAGTATGTTTCTTTCTTTCTTTTTGTAAAGTTTTTGTTTAAATTCCAGTTAGTTAACATACTGTGTTATGTTAGTTTCAGGTGTACAATATAGTGATTCAACACTTCCATGCAACACCTGGTGCTCCTCACGACACCCGCCCTCTTTCATCCCCATCACCTGTTTCACCCGTCCTCCACACTTCTTTCTGGATAGTGACATTTACAGTGGTTCACAGTGTTTTCAACTAATTTTTCTGTTACAGAAAATACCTACTCACCTCATAGGATTATGACCTGCTGCAAATTCTCAGGCACCAGGAATGTCCTATTTTTTAATGGCTTTAATAAAACAAGAACTTACCTCCAGCTCAAGACTGCACCAGAGTCTGACCACCTGCCTTTTCAGATTCTACTCCAAAATCCCAAAGAGGTCATCTGACCCATTTTTCTGATGTTTGAACAATTGGACAATTGACCAGATGGACCAAGAAAATTAGAAATATAGAGCAGCCTGTTGGTTCAACCTGGTGGACAGAAGGGCCCTCCCTAGTCTGTCTGCTGGGGGCATGAAGGTGCAAAGCAGTGCAGGTCACAGGGAGTCTGAGGGCTCCTCTATCCCTTCTCAGGATTTCCTACTGACAAGCCCAACCTCATTACTTTCCCCCAAGCATTTCGAGATGTGGATTCCTGAAATCCCACCAGAGCAAGCAGGATAGCCGAGGAGTTAACTCTGCATGGAGCAGCTGAGAGGTCCGTGGTGAATTAGCAACAGGAGTTTGATGGGAGTGGCCAGAGGCATACATCGATGCAAGAAGACTCAAGAGAGGACAGGAGGAGCGAGACTGAGACAGTGATTGGTCAGAACTTTCCATGAGGAGGGGACTGGTGTTAGAAGAACAAAGAAGTGGGTCCACGGGAGCAGTGAAAGTGAGGCTAAGGTAAGTCCTTGTGAATGGGATAAACGAGAGAACGTTTACACAGTGCCAGGTACCACCAGCAGATATGAAGATATACAAGAGGTAGGAGTTGGTGGAGGAGAGTGGCAACAGTGTTCTTGAGCAGGTGCACGAAGGATGGGGTTTCCTCCACGGGATCATCTACGGTTGAGTCTCTTTTCCTGTATGCATTGCCTATTTTTATATCGGGTTGTTGATAGATCTCTTGGAGAGTGGGTGTGTGCATGTGTGACATGGATGCCAGACAGTGACTTATATTTTAGTCTAAGTTATTCCAATTTCTCCGAAAACAGCCAAGCAAGAGTGGTACCAAGATGAATCAGTCACTGCTCTCTGTTATGTGTGTTCACCTGTAGAGGTTAAATTGATTGAAGCCGTCTATTTTAAGGAATTGGCTTGTGTGATTGAGGGGGCTGATGAGGCAGACATCCATCGGACAGGCTGGCAAACCAGAAACTCAGGCAAAAGGTGATGCTGTAGAGTTGGTTCAGAATTCCTTCTCCTTTCAGAGACCTCAGGTTTTGCCATTAAGATCTTGGCTCTTTGGATGGGGCTCACCGACATCATGGGGGGCGACCTCAAGTTGACTTGGAGTCAACTGACTATAGATATTAACCGCATCTACAAGACTACCTACGCAGCAACACTTACATCGGTTTGATTAAATAACTGGGTACTATGGTCTAATCAAGGTGTCGCATCCAATGGACCATCATATGGGTTCAACAGGAAAATTCCATTATTTTTTTTTTTTTAAAGATTTTATTTATTTATTTGAGAGAGAGAATGAAAGAGAGAGAGCACAAGAGCAGGGAGGGTCAGAGGGAGAAGCAGACTCCCCGCGGAGCAGGGAGCCCGATGCGGGACTTGATCCCAGGACTCCAGGATCATGACCTGAGCCAAAGGCAGTCACTTAACCAACTGAGCCACCCAGGCGCCCAGGAAAATTCCATTATTAAAAGTGAGCTGTACAACCTTGGATATCTCTGGGAAATGACTAACCAACATTCCATGAAGGAAGGCCTGCTGGTTTTTACGCTGTAGTTTGCCATGACATATAACTGGCGCAGCACAAAGACCATAGCACACCATACCCCCAAACCAAATTTGCATCTGCCCCATAGTGTATGCCTCATTGGCATTGTTCTCCTATTAACCTGCAAATTTGGTAAAAAATCAACACACCTCTTTGCCTCTAGGTTAACAGAGCAATGGAAGTAACCTTGGTGTATTTGTATAGGTAACCCAAGGTCCTTCTGCCTGCCAGCCACCCACTAGGTCATGTCGGTGCTATTTTGAGAGATCTTCTGGTTATCTTTCAGTGCAGGTATCTCTGAAGGCCCAGTTGTTGGGGAGTTCCATCAAAGAGTCAAGTCAAATAAGTCACAGGGATGAAAAGTACAGCATAGGGAATAGAGTCAATGACACTGTGATAATGTAGTGGGACAGACTGTAACTATACTCACCGAGGTGAATCCTGAGTGATGTACAGAACCGTCGAATCACTATGTTGTACACCGAAAGCTAATATAACATTGCATGTCAACGATCATTCCGTAAAATAAATACTTTTTAAAAAGTCTTTAAATAAAGGCGATTTACAAGGGGCACCTGGCTGGCTCAGTCGGTAGAGCATGCAACTCTTGATCTCAGGGTTGTGAGTTCAAAGCCCTACATTGGGTGTCAAGATTACTTAAAACAAATTTTGAAAAGTATTTTTTTTTTTTAAAAAAGCAATTTACAAAAAAAATCCAGTCAAAGACATCACTGTGTTTATTTGAAAAGCTCCCGCTAGAATTAAAAACTGAGAACTTTCTTTTTTAATTTCAATGTACCAAATTCTGTTGAATAGGCTGGACTACGGTTCTTCTGTCTTCCTCATTTGGAAACGCAACACGAGGGGTTTTTGTTCTCCTAGGAGCAAACGGGTTTTGGAACGCGTGGCCTAGGTTTCACTGCGCCGTTTCCAGCCAGGATAGGAAGCGTCCTAAGGAGGCCTGCGGCATGCCGTAGTCTTGATGGGCTCATCCTTCCTGCCATGGCATGTGAATTGAAAGGGAAGTAAAGACACCATCTTTGCCGATGGACGGGGCCGTGGAGAGTCTCCGGTGTGTACCGGGCACCCATGCTCACCCTAATAAAGTAGTAATTTATGCCCGCACCACAAAGCCTGGAGGGGAGGAGCACTGGCTTTTGCCAGGGATTCCAGGTGATGTGGGCACCCGTTTTGAAAACTTGGATCCTGAGCTCTAGTTCCCTTCGGTCTGGGGAATTTAGAGAGAAAATCCATTTTTAGGAGATTGTGAGGCATTTAAAGAATAGAAGGGACTGGAGAATCACCAGCCCATGGCATTACATGACAATCCCCAGCAAAATGTCCCCATGCTATTACACCTTAGGTGTGTTCTCTCTCTCAAACAATATCCTAGAGGCTCTCAAAATGGATCAAAGTCTTCTTTGATTAAATCAGATGTTTTAAACATAAAATGATTCTAAAACAAAACTGGCAAACTTGCAAAGAAGCCTTTGACTTTATAGCATCTATGCTAGACCCTGCCGTTATCAGCTTATCCTATTTCTGTAATATTTCCCGAATACAGATCCTGATCATTGAGCAACACCTCAGGGCGTAGCTCAGAATAACCAGATTATGGCCTAACAATCCACTCAGCACTAGAAGAGAGTCCTTTCCTTATCAGTAACTGATATAGAAATAGTTCGGTGATTCTAGACACAGCCGATTTGTCAGGTAAGAAAATAAATGAAGAAAAAAAAAAGAAAATAAACGTATTCGTCACCAATGAGAATTCCAAACCCCACTCTCATACAGATATTTAAAGCCTTAACACATCTAATCATAAAAAGAAATATGTTTTTCAAGAAGTATGCATTCAACCAGTGGAAAAGAATGGTAATTTCCATGCATGTAGTGAAGAAAAAGAAAATTCAGGCTCAGGCTTAATATCTCAGAGGAAACAAGTATCTCCGTAACAGGTCCAGTCAAATAAAAACCAGTTCCCAGGGCTGGAATTCAAAGAGGTCGTAAAATAACGATGTAACCTTGTATAATACAAAATGGGCGAATAGTGATAGAAACATATTTAACCATAACATTAACAACAGTTTACAACTATCGTGTCCATCACAGGTGACATTATGACATTATCCTGGCAAAGAAAACTGGAGTCGAGTGTCATTCCCAGTAAGACCGGTCTCTAAAATCTGAGATCTCCCAATATCTATTAAATTCAAGAAACAAGGAGGGATACAAAATACAACAAGAGACAAAAATCCTCTGCAAGTGCAGACCTCCAAACCACACCACTCAAAGATGCAAGAAATGCTGGTTGTAGAGCGTGTTTGTTTGGAAGACAATGCAGGATATTTTTGAAGAGTCAAGGACACAAGAAGTTCACTGGGGCAACAGGAAATGGATGAATTGTAACCACGTGCCTTCTAAACAGTATCAGCATGTACTCTTTGGAGGTGATACACAGATATAAATTACATGTTGGGTAGAAGTTGAAAGGACCTGCAAAAATTAGTCTGCTACAGAACGTAGCCGCCTAAGCCACGCAATCTCAGAATTCCCAAGACCGAGCGGTCCTTGTTCACGCTCTCATCGTCCTCTGAATTAGTCATTGTTGAGGGAACGAACAGATTCGTAGACCGCTTTGCAGACAATCACCTACGTTGCGGCTCAAAACCTCTTGTCACACAGGGCAGCAGTCGCCAGCATTCACGGATTAACCGACAACCAAAAGCCACGGAGGTAGGGAACGCGCGTTTGGAAAAAATGGGCATAACGTTAGAAAACAATCCACTCTGCGCTCGTTTTGGATCGCTACAAAGTTGAACATGACAAAATGTATCCTGATCTGTTTTATTCCTGTGTGTGTTCGTTTGTGTATCTAAGAGACAATAAAATAGAAAGCTACTTTGCTCCTAAAAGAACCGTCTGCTTTGCAATCCTGTTATTGGCATTTCTTGCTGGTATTGTGTGTTAAGACGTGAGAAAAGCAAGAATGTGTGTGTGTGTGCGCACAAAAGGAAAAGGAAGAAAGATGCACAGGGACAGAGAGAAATAGACACACACGGAGAGATACAAAAAGAGAAGTCAATCATTTGCAAGGGACACCTCAAAACTGTCTTCCATCCATCCACAAGCATCCTTCTTGAACCCTTTTTTTTTAGCAAGTGCCAGTTACTGATACAAATCCAATGCACTCTATAACCACCTGCATCTTCATGTGTCAATAAATAAAATATTAATCTCTGCCTTATGACTTGCCCTATTTGCAACGGGCCTTGCTTCCATGTGTTACTTTGTCTTGGCATCGTTAGCACCGTAATTCCGGGGAGAAACCTCAGGGAAGAGGAGCCCCAGGACTGAGTCTTGCATTTAACACATGTGACATGAGCTTATTGCCTTGGCATTGATACAATCATTGTGTGTGAAAGCCCTAGACGAGATTTTGTTTCCTCACGGGGAGGCTATGTCGTGATATGAAATATGTATCCAAACATCGGTAACGCCACACCCCCTTGGGTCTCCCACGGATGCACCCAGGCAGCCACTGGTCAGCGCTGTCCGCCTTCCAGGTGTGTTAGTCGGCCAAACACAGCAAGGGGCACGTGAAGTAAAATCGCATACCCTGCAAAGTTTACAGGATTTTGTGAATTTAACTAAGAGAACTAGAATCATTCCCTGAACTCCTAATAAACTGAGATGTGGGTGAGGCACACATCATGTCCAAAAACCAAACCCTGTCAACAACAGTAACCAATAGCCCTTGGCCGATTTTTGTTGTAAACAGCTTTCCATACAGTTTCATGTATATCTTACCTTTTCTTAAATATGAGATCAAATTAATTCCCCCCTTATAATGTTTCCAAAAGCATTTAAGACCAATGCTTTCCCTATGATGGAGAGAAATAAAATGTTGGTTCTTTTTTTTTAAATATTTTTAAGTGATTTCCTTTCAAATGTCATTTTTCTGGGTTTTTAGTACCATTGAGCAATGAGAACCATTTTTATACATTTACTATAATAACCCTTTTTGCTTTCTCCCCCACAAGGAAAAGTGTCTGTCTACCCAAATTTGTAGACTACAGGTGATGGGCATGTGGAATGCTGTTAAATGATGTTTGCTGAGAAATCAACTCAAACTCAGGGTCTGGGAGGGCAGGGAGCAGTGAGGGGAAAAAGCTGAACATTTACAAAAAAAGCACATCCATGCATTTGACACGGGTAATAATGATTCTTGGATCTCTTACAGACTTCTGGACAAAACAGAAGAGTATAATATTAAATTGATCAGAATGAGGTTAAACAGGTATTATCTTCCCCCAACTCAGTGTCATTATCTATCTATCATCTATCTATCTACCTATCTATCATCTATCATCATCTAAATATCCATCCATCATCTATCCATCCTTGTATCTATCTATTCTATCATCTATTGTCTATCCATCCATCCATGATCTATCCATCCATCCATCCATCCACGCACCCATCTATGCATCTGTCTACATAGCTGTCCATCCATCTGTCCATATGTCCGTCCATCCACCCATCCATCTACCCAACCATGCATCTTTCTTTCCATCTATCATTAAATGGCGGCCATGAGGATTGAGCAAGGAATAGCAGAATGACTAGGGCTACACAATGATTAACTTGACATTCTCCGAACCTCCTGCCTAAGTTCCACTAAGTGGATAAAAGTGTATTTTTTCCTACCTGGGGTCTCAGGAGCTATGGCTGTTGCAGACCACTTTAAATGCTTGACAAGACATTAGTATAACCTTAAACACAGTTTTCCAAAATAATTATGCCTCCTAAATTCATCGTGGAACATGAGTATTTATACCATGTTGGCTCACATTCAACGTTGTTGTCTTATCAATTCCCTAAACAACCCCTCCACCTAATTTTCTTCCACTTCTCGCTTAGTCATGGTTTATTTAAGATTTGCCTACAGCAAATGCATGCAGCATTTCCCTATACAGAAAGGAGGTTGTGGAAAGCGAAGCGAATACAGTATCCTGCAATTTTACGTAACTTGGCTGAGTTTCATTAGGCTTAGCCCCTGGGACAGCCCTGGGTCAAACTGTAATGTCAAGGTTACAAAGCTCCCTAAGCCAATTTGCTAATGTACAATTCTGAGGTTCATTTTGGTAGGTAACAGTAACCCCTGAAGACTATGGAGAGGATGGTTAGCTATGCTCCCTCTCTGCTCCTGTTCTATCCTATACATCCTGAACCCAAATGTCCCACATACAATCATTTATTAGATTCCCATAACAGACACACAACAGTTTGTGTAAATTGTTCTATACACCTTCAAGAGGTCTATCTTGCAGCTCCTCTAACTGACAAATCTCTGAGGACAGCACAGGGGTATTCTTTCAACAGCACCCAGCTGTGAGAAATCTTCCCTACTCAATGGCTTTTACAGGACTCTCGCTGCTTCAAGCTAGAAGCGTGGGGCCACATCAAAAGGCGCCACGTCATGGACAGCTCTGGATCTGTACACCTTGAAGACGGTCTCTAAAATATTTCAGGCAATCCACATATCTTGAATATCTTTAACATCACCCACAAGAGTCCAACCTCACATTCACTGTGACATAACAATTCATTTCATGAGCAAAATGAGTTTCTGATATGCTAACGATAAGCAGCTCAGTGGACTGGGATGTGGATACCTGTGGGAGTGGGCTCTCTGATGGAGGGCTAGCTGACCACTCCTGGAGTGTGGACATGCCATTAAAATAATGGTATACTCCTCAAAACAACTAGCACATACATGATATCATGCTGTCTATGCTTTTTGTCATCTCAACTTCCCTTCCAGCTGTATACATATGCTGTGTTCCACATCACATAAACTACAGGGCATAAGGCAAGGGTAGACAAAGCAAACTTTCAGATCTTCCTTTAAAAGCTAAAATAAAAGTATTTTGGGAATCGGGCACAAGACCCTCAAGGAACGTTTTTGTTAGTTTCGGGGGGGGTAACATTTGCTTGTTTTGTTGTGATTTCCATTTCTACTATAGGGCACTTCCAACCTTGCATGAGAAAGATCAGTCTGCATTTTATCAATAACAAAAAAGTTACCTATGGAGATGTGAGCTAATTGGCACGGCAGGTCCGACTTATTCCAGCGCCATTATAACGTGTCATGGACACTGTGAATGGATTGAGTCCTAATCAGCTTCTGATTTCTTACAGAATTTCCAAAGTACAAATGTAGAAAAAGAGAGTTTTCATGGCAATATTGTCCACAAATGACCCCAAAGGAAGATTAAAACAAAGTATTAAAAAGAAGAAAACAGGCCCCAAATGGAGTCACTTATGTTAAGCTCTAGGTCATGAAACTGAGACTTAGTTTCGCTACATTTTCGGCTCTCCCAAAAATGGGAGTACCAGTCAATCAGAAATCGCCTGGTCAGCACTAGCTAGGTAATTTGCCTGACAGACCTCTGCCAACCACCAAAGGAAGGTAACCTTGCAATAACCAACCAGCTTTTCTCTCTTTCTTTCTTTCTTTTCTTTTTTTTTGCTTATGAGTACAACTTCCTTCTGCCTATAAAAGGCTTTCATTTTGTACAGCTCCTGGGAGCTCCTTTCTATCTGCTAGATTGTATGCCTGATATGAATGGATTTTTGCTCAGGTAAACTCCTAAAATTTTTAATATGCTTGTTTATCTTATAACACAAGGAAGCAGTTAAATAGCGGTGCATGAAGTTGAATATTATGCAATTGTTTAAAAATGATGTGTTTCTGTAAACTTCCATATGGATATAGATTTTAGTGAATCGAGGAAGTTGTAGAGTAGCAGAAGTGACAGAATACCAATTTTGTGCAAAGATGTTAAAAATAAATGTGTATAAATGCATAAGTGTGTGTGGTGTAGCTGTATTAGATGTACATGATTCCAGAAACAACTGAAATATATATACAGAACATACTGATGGAGGAAGTTCACTGTCTATGCCATACATTTCTGTATTGTTTGAAGATGTTAAAAACAATATATTTTCAAGTGTGAATATATCTTAAATAGATATGTTAAAGGACTTACTCAAATGTCATAGTGGAAGTTAGGAAGTAGTAAGTTATAAGAATGCCAAAGGATGCTTCTATTCTGATGGAGAGTGAGGAAGAATTTATCTTTATTATGTGGTTGTGTCTTAGACATCACAGTAAAATCATATACACCATGTGTGAGAGACCTAATTTACTATCTTCTCTATGAGCGCATTAATCAGGAGCCTTCCAAAGACATGATCCCTTAAGACAAAATAATCATAAAATTGAGGAGAATTTCACGTAAAATGGCATCTCAGAAAGGGAGGTTTTTGGAAACCAAATGTATATTCATTAAAAAAAATATGCAACCAACCAGCTTGCCATCAGAGCCTGGCCATATGGTCCAACAATTAGATTATAATTAGTGTAAGTATTCTGTCAAGTTTTTGATACTTTACTGTGGTGTTTTCCATAACTTGCAATATTGTTTCAAGAAATTGAAATTTCTTGAAATATTGTTTCAATATTGAACAATTAAACAATATCGTTTCATTTCTTCTAAAAATGTTTCCAATTTTCACATCAATAATAAATTTCAGATTTTAGGAGAGAAATTTTATCGTGTGTGTATAACACTATAGGATCTTTTTTGTGAAAATAAGTTAAATTTTGAACAGTGATTTTTGCAACAAGAGGTTCACTTTCAGAACTGAATAGATATTTTGGTAGAGTCATGATAATAAAACGGAAAAGCTTTTAATGTTCTCTGTAGAAACCTATTGACACTCCATTAAGAGAGTCTTTGACTTTCAAAGCAGTTCTTACTTATGTAAATTATAATAATTCCTTCAGAATTTCAACCCCGTTTTCAATAAAGATAGATATCCCTTCACAGACATGCTAAATTCTTGAATTTGAAATTCACATGCATAGAAAATGTAGCACAGGCTGGATGGATATCAAAATCTATATTTTAACACCATATCCCTTTAAGATCTAAAAATGAGAATGTTAACTTGTTTTATATTAGGTTCCGTGACATTTTCTGGAATATTCAATTCCATAAAAGTCAGCACAGCCATTTACATAAGACACTGGAGTTTAAAAAGAAAAAGCTAATTCTGATTTACTAAAATGTCAATGTCAATTTGAAATCCTATTAAGGTTGAAAGAGAAGTTCTTTGCCATGGATACTGAAACACATGAGTCATTTCAAACTTTAAACATGTTTTTACATTTTTGTGAACCTTTGAGGTATCTTTAGGAGGATTTATCACCTGGAAGTCTTAAAACACACAAAAAAATATATTACAGGCATACCTTGGATTTCCTGCAGGTTCCATTCCAGACAGCTACAATAAAGGGGCTATCATAATAAAGGGAATGGTACAATAGAGTGAGTCACGTGAATTGTTTTGTTTTCCAGTGCATATGAAAGTTATGTTTATATTACACTGTAGTCTATTAAGTGTGCAATAGCACTATGTCTAAAAAAAAATAATGTCTATACCTTAATTAAAAGTACTTCATTCCTAAAAAAATGCTAGCCATCATTTGAGGTTTCAGTGAGTCATAATCACTGATCACAGATCACCACTGCATAGAAGAATAATGAAAAAAGATGTGGAATTGTGGGAATAACCAAAATAGGACAAAGAAACATGAAGTGAGCAAATGCTGTCAAAAAAAAAATGGCGCCAGTAGTCTTGATCAATGGCAGGGTTGCCACAAACTTCATTTGTTAAAAAAATGCAGTATCTGCAAAGCACAATAAAGCAATGTGCAAGAAAATGGGGTATGCCTGTATGTTAAACACTCAAAAGTCGTGTCCAAAGGTGGCCTTATAGTTCAACCATAGATACACACATAGAGTCAATCACCTCTCCAAGACACAGGATGAGTCAAAGAGAAATCTGAAAGCTTCACTGTCACTTCATACCATGCCATCTTATACCTCTTTCTCTTCTGTTGTAACCAGGTTACTCTGCCCCCATATTCATATAAATGGGAATCAAAAACTCATTTTGTCCTGAGTTCTAGGGAGAAGGGTTCCCAAATAATAAGATGGAAGAAGATAGTCCTGACATATATTAGTCAATATAGGAGTCCAAATAATATAGGAGTCCAAACACTATTAAGTGTTTATATATGTTTCCATAGATAAGGGAAGTAGAAAGTCAAATGGATTATAATAATGCCTAGGGCTGGGGTATCAGAGCTCTTGCTGATCTGTCTTTTGTGCCAAGGGCCCCAGCCAGGAACCTAGAAGGGTACCAGAAAAATTATTGTCTTCTCCCCCACGCACTCATTTTAAGACACAAAAGACCAAGTTCTCAGATATTGGGTAACTTTCCCAAGCTCACATAAACTCAGAGAGGAGACTTACAGCAAATCTGAAGCCACACTCCTGCCAGTACCTTAGGAGAGAATTAAATACAACCATGTACATTCATTTTTTGGATAAAGAACATCATACAGACAGTAAATGTGGTAGAACCAAAAACATACTTGAGTGTATCTTAATCAAAACAGGAGGAGAGTTTATGGATTTCCATAGTTTTCCTCTACCATCTCCTTAGCTCTCCAACAAGTATTTTAAAAACAAAAATAAGGAGAAAAAATAAGGTGGATTTTATCTTGACAATAATATAAGTAACTGCCTTTAAGAGAGTGTGTAGGGAATCCTGTCCACAGTGGCAGTGATGGGCAGCACACACAATCCTGTGTCACTTGCTGGGTATGCAGAAATAAATAAAAGAATCCTCAATTTCAAGGTTTGGTAGCACAGTTGGCTGATGGAAGCATCCAACAGAAATCATTAAAATATAGTGCAAAGTTACTAAAATAACAGTCATTATACTGTATGCCTGGAATGGTACAATTTATTTTAGTCCTAGTATTCTAAAAAGATTACAGCTAAGGTAAGAACTGGCTGCCATCTAAAAAGGGGCAGAAAGAGAAAGGAAGCTAGGTTGAATCGGCCACTCTTTTTCATTTTAGATAGGAGTCGTTTCTACTAAAATGGAAGTAAGATGACATGTGTATCTCTTCGAATGCTTAGCACCTTCAAGAAGAAAGAATTTTCTATACAAGGCCTTCAGTAATAACAGTTCAAATTTATAAAAATATGAGAATTTCACCCTCCTCTATATTAAGTTATCTGATATATGTAGAACACCAAATAAGTCTAAACCAATTATATAAAGCTGTGCTATGTGGACCATGAGGGTAACGAATATATATGTTGAATTGAAGGAACAGCTGTGCAGTGATTAGTTGGCATTCTGACTAAGCATATCTCATGTAACTCTTATAGACTGAATGTCTGTGTCCCCCTACAATTCATAAATTGAAACTTATCCCCCCAGTGAGATGGAATTAGGAAATGCGGCCACTGGGAGGTAATCAGGTCATGAGGGTGGAGCCCACATGAATGGGATCAGTGTCCTTATGAGAGGACGGACCCCAGAGAACTTCCTCACCCCTTCTACCAAGTGAAGACATGGAGAGAAGATGGCCATCTATGAACTAGGAAGAGGGCCTGGACACTGAATCTATATGTGCCCTGGTCTGGGACTTTCGGCCTCCAGAACTGTGAGAAATTAGTGTCTGTTGTTTATAAGCCCCTCAATCTATGGTATTCTGTTCTAGAAGGTGCAACAGACCAAGACACTAACTGAATGGGTTACCAGCGTGAGTCCAAGAACAGCCTCACTACCTGTGATGTATATACGGTGAGTGCATACAGCAGTGTTCCGTGTACCTGAGGATTCTTACTCACCACACGGCAAGCCAAGACAAGCATCACACATCAAACTACTAACCTCTACATCCATTGCCTTATTTTATGGTTACCCTAAAAGCACCCCCGGAGAGAAGCACTGGGGTCTGGGCAGTTTATTTGGATAGGGGAACAGTCAATAAATGGAGCTTGCCAGAGTGTGTTTCTAATGTGGGCAGCTGGAATTCAGTTCTTATGGGAAATTCTCTGAGAAACTCTGTAGAATGCATTTCAGAGCTGTCCCACTGGCTGACAGAAAGGAGGCTGAATGAGGCATTTTTCCATTTCCCCATTTTCAGTTGAGAGCCATCCCTGGACTCTGCTGGGGTGATGTCCACTGCTCTTTTGGGTTGTGCCTACATATAGCGTGGTCCTCAACAGCTTCGAAGTGAGCATGGCGAAGAGAGACCACCATGGCATACAATTTTTAATCCGTGGGACGATGGTGACAAGCACCATTTGAAACTGTCCACTGGGAAGGTGCTGAAATCAGGCAGCAAAGTGATGAGCAGAACACCAGGCTTGTCTGCTATGGTCCTTCCCTCCTAAGCATATGTGTATTAGGCAAATGATAAGGTGGAAGCTGGGAAAAGGTAAGTCACGGACCCACATTCAAACTTTTTGTAAGTAAGAAAACCTCATTTCCAGGTAAATGTTCTACAACACACGTAAGCAATGACCCCCACCAGGCAAATGTATGTTAGGTATCTAGGCATTTTAAATAGTGTCATTCGGTTTGAATGACAGGGAAAATTCTGTATGTGTTGCCCAAACCCCATAAAAAAAACCCCAAGAAACAGCTCTTAGGATCTGTTTCACTAGACTTCAGTTTTAACATATTTTTCAGTTAATAAAATTTAATGCCTCATTGGCTGCAAGGAGCCCTGGGGGGAAAAGTGTCACTGTATAAAGAAAAACAAGCCACATGCCAAGATCTCTGCAAATTATCTCTGCAAGTTGATCATTGATCAACTTCTCAGAAACTGAAAAGGTACAGCTTTGAAATATTCTTAATGATGATTAAAAAAAAAAAAAAAGCACCGAGCAACATTTGTTCATTGGAGCACTCCAAAGGGAAAATATGGTATATCCTTTACTTTTATTGCTGTTTTTGATATGCTGTCACAAAATAATACCGACAGTTAGTAAAGTAACAGACGTTGAGTATGAGTAAGATGCTGAGTCACGCACAGCTTAATGTAAACATTAATAAACACTTAGTAAATTAATCATTTTGATTTTCCACTCACACAGCTTAAATTTTCAGGGCATACTTTGCTGCTTCTTTACAAAGCTGATCTGTTCCTATACCTCACAGAACATGAAAATTCATAGAGAAGGTACAATTTATATAACAGTATGTCGATATTAAAGAGTGTAAGTGGAAAAGCCAATGAATATATTGTACTTTAGGACACTGAAAAGTAGTGACTCACCACATACCACATTGGTCCGTTATTAATAATGCAAGGTACTTAAAGCCAAATAAATACAGACAAATGTTGACATGCTTTAATGTCACATTTAAATACACTCTTCAGAGAAGCTTCTGTGTGACATCAGAGATAAAAGCACGGCAACCATATATAAAATTTTAATTCTGAAATGACGCCTTCAAGATAGTTTCTTTTTTTTTTTTTAAAGATTTTATTTATTTATTTATTTGAGAGAGAGAGAGAGAGAGAGAGAAACAGCATGAGAGGGGATAGGGTCAGAGGGAGAGGCAGGCTCCCCGCCGAGCCAGGAGCCCGATGTGGGACTCGATCCCAGGACTCCGGGATCATGACCTGAGCCGAAGGCAGACGCTTAACCAACTGAGCCACCCAGGCGCCCTCAAGATAGTTTCAATGGCAAAGGTAGAAGATACATCATTTAGTGAAATGTCAAGGTTCAGCTGCATTGCCAGGATGCGAGCTGAAGTCATTTGAGAAACTGGCTATGGTCCAAACTGGATATTAGGATGGATTGTTGTGGAACTCGATGACTTAAAATGTGGAAGGAAGAGGCAGACTTGTAGAAGTCTACACCTGACAGTGGAGGCAACATCTGTAGGATCATGTCCAGTTTTACTATTTCCGTGAAACACGGTGTCCCTGCGCATTTCTCCTCATAGCCCTCAATACAGTGGGCAGCAATCATGCTCCAAACTGGGGACAAGTTCAGTCTGTCATCTGAGATGAAGACAGAAAGGACTTCAGTTGACAGAATGAAGCCATTTTATGATGGGGGAAGAGATTCAACACCAGTGACACAGAGAACATTGGATGTCATTGGGGTCTTGATTAGGACGAAATACTAATACTAATTTTTACAGCAAAATGTATTGTGGACCCCACTAAAATATTATAAAAGAGTGACTGTCACAGAATTGTCTTTAAATCTTCATCGTGGAATTCAGCTTTTTTAATCTACCATCTAAGAGTGCTAACATGCTTTATAGTAGAAGTGCCGGGTAGGGGTTGGATAGGAAAAATGCTTCCTTTTCTTCTGTGTCCTGGCCCCTGTCTGGTTTTTCTTGTGGATGCTTCTGGAACAGCACAGGGGAACTCCCCTATAAAATCTCCAGACCGAAAGCTAAGGAAGGCAGAAGAAATTCAGGGAAAAAGCTGAGCCATTCCACTCCCCTTCTCTTTGTGGGCATTAAGCTTCCCTGTCACTCAGTCTTGCTCAGGGGAGTTGAATCTGGCTGGTGGGAAAGTGGTTCCCAAAAAAAGTTTATTTGTTAAATTTGTATCTGCAGCACCATGCCTGGGTCCATGGGAGAGAAGCAGATACAGATTGGCTGCCCGTCCTTCAGACCACAGAAACACACACAAAGAAAAGGGCTCAGAGGACAGGCAGGAAAGATTATGGCCCATAAGGTCTGGAAATGTTAGCCATGAAGTATGGAGCCTTGCTTACTTGCTATCCCCAGACAGTGACTAACGTGATGTTTGCTAAGGACTCAACCCTGCTCCTATGACACATTATCCCCTGGTTAACTATACTTACCTCAAACTCTGTCCTATCGTATTTCTCCATGGCTGTCCACACGTCACCAAACCCAGCATAAAATATCTGCCCCTCATTATCTATTTAACTCCTCAAAGTCCTCAAATTTAGAGCTCTAAATCTCATTTCCAATCTGGGTTGGGTGTCAAGGAGCATTTCATCCTGCGCTTACCTCCAGATGGCAAAGCTCCACTTATGGATATACCTTCCCAGCAGAGTGTGACCTCAAACTTTAGGAGGAGGACTAATCAGCTAAGCAGCTGATCATTATATTTTTTTCAATGAAGGAATCAATGAATCATACGGAAAGGACCCTTGAAAACTCATCTCACTGAGCTCTCCTGTTCTAGATGTTTCATTCTTTTCTGAAAGGGCTAGAAACTGTGCTTCATGGGACACCGATCTTTCTGACCACTTCCTCCATCAAAGGAGCATCCTTATCTCTAAAGCCAAAGGGACCCCGAGAAGAATCCCCATAAAGAGGCCTGTTTCCACTGGGTAACTATACTTATGTTAAACCACCCTATCACATTTCTGCATAGCTGTCCACATGTCATCAAACCCAGCATCAAAACTGAGATCTGTGTCGTCCCATCTTTGTTTCTTTATAAAGGCTCCCATGTCATGTAAAACTTATACCAAATAAATGTCTATGCTTTTCTTATGTTCATGTGTCTTTATTGGTTTAATTCTCAGACCTATCCAGGAACCACAGGAGTCAAGGAAAACTTTTTCCTTCCCTACAACTGTGAGCTTTTGTATGTTTATACGGTTTATCTAAAATTCCAACATATTTGAAAAGAAAACTAACTCCTATGAATGAATTCATGCATCTGAGTAATCTGAGTAATCACAGTATTCCTGGAGGAGTTTATGAAATCTAGGTCCCAAACATCCAGTAAACAGCAGTTTGTGGTTTTAAAAAGGTGTGATTTTTATTGCTAAGTTTTTCTGGACCATTTACGCACCAGCTGCTGAGACATATTGGTATCTAAGAATATATGACTCTCTTATCTGGCTAGAAGCCTCTGCTTTCAACTGTAACTTCCGAGCTTTGGAGGGGTGGGGAGAGGCATACCTTAACTCAACCGTCAATCAATACAGTTGGCAATGATTAGAACAATGATGATGGGGAAGGTTTTGATATTAAGGACCTGGACTTAGAGAATCTCAGAATGGCAAAGAACCACAGAGCTCGTTCAACCCAAATGTCCTTCCAAAATGGGAATGCTCTTTGCACCATCATGATTACTGCTTTCCTAGCTGATGTTTAAACAATTTCCATGATGGGGAATTCACAGTGTCCCAAGGAAGCCCATCCCATAGCTAGAGAGCTCAATTGTAAGCAATACTGAGAGCTATTATAAATAATTAATAATTATTATAAATAAAATTTCTATTATTGGAAATAGTTATGGGAAACCCCATAGGCCAGGCAGAATCTTAGCTTATCTCTCTCAAATAATGGGAAAATCATCCCTCGTTCCACCTCTCTCATCTAGTTCCTAAAACCATGGTTGCCTAGACATTTAGACTTGTCATTCACCAGATCAGAGCATGTCAGCAGAGGAATGTCACCCCTCTCCGTGTGACTAATACCAGGGCTGGATCATTATATCTTCTTCCTAGGAACCCTCCACAGGACCAGCTTTGGGACAAGTCTAACTCAGACCCCATCTGCGCCTAGCTCCATGCTTTGCAAATCAGCTGCTGAACTTTGGCCAGTGTTTCTGGAGCCTGGGAAAATCATAACAAATCCTGTCCAGCGAGTCTTCATGAAAACCGTGAAGTTGCATTTGCAATGATTTGCAATGATTTTCAACTATTCCTTTACACACCAGCTACAAGAACCCTGCAGTCATGATGTGAATCATTGCCTCCTCTCGGACTTTAAAACTGCCCCTAATAGAAGGAGCAAGTCACAAGAACTGAGGATAATGCACCCCAATTTTCACTTCAGAGAAATTATTTCAGCAGGTAGATGTTAATTTAGCAAATAGGAAGGGAACAAGGAGTGATGTTAATGCTTGGGTCCCATCATGCTCAATTTCCTCTGTGACACTTTCCTTTTTGCAAGGGGATGACACATTTCTTTAATCAATTTCATCTCAACTGCCCATATCCTCATTTGGGCATGATTTGCACAATAAATGACATAACAGGCTTTGGGGAAATTATACTAGACAGAATTGGGTTTCAAACACAGCCACCCTGCTGTGTTCCCACAGTCTGTTCTGTTCTGGGTCAGAGGAGTGAAAATATTAATTGAATCATAATGTGTGTCCTGAAAGCAAAGACCACTCTTTGTAGGTGGAGAGACTGAAGTAGGACGTTACTTCAAGAACTTTTTTTTTAATTTTATTTTAATGCTTTGCCCTGTGCCAGATGCAAGAACACCCTTAATGGCAATTGCTTCCTGTTCTGAGCGCAATTTGAAACATTTTTTTAGATAATGGTAATCTAGAGCATTGCACTATCTCAATAAACATTGCCTAAGGAATGATGGAAGTGTTTAAGACATAGAAGGAATGTGGAAGGTAATTCCCCAAACCCACACTGTGTGTCCATATAATCTCATCCCGTTTACTTGATTTACTACCAAATCTTTAGACTTAAGAGACACAAACGCAAAATACCAAACTAGGAATAAATAATTTGGAATGTGTGTTCATAATTTTTTGTAATGATTTAACTAAGGAAAATAATCCCCCAGATCTTGTCTCTCAATGGCTTCTCAAATTCTTTTTGTTTTGTGCATTTACTCATGGAAGCTGGTATTTTGAGACTAATTCCATACTGCTATCCTTCCTATACCAAGAAACAAGTGATTGATCACTAAAAGTCCAAAGAAATCTACATGCCATGTTTTTAAGCACTAACCCTTTACTAAACATGTAACAGAAAAAAAAACTTGGCGACGTATTAAAATTACTGCAAAATGAACATAGTTAATATAAAAGTTACTCAACTGTATCTACTGCCTACTCTGGGAAAACTTGAGTACGTGATTCTTGTCCATTTAAAAGTCTGCACGTGCATGAGTGAGTGATGTACCAAAGAGAAATGTAAGCACCTGAAAGATACCCTCGGTGTGTTTGGGTAGCTAATATCCATGGCTGGCTGTCCCACAGTAATGGTGAAAAACCTAGGAAATCTCACTTCTCTGTGAGAGACCGCTCTAATATCTATCTCTGCATTAGGAAGTCACGTCAACAAGTGTTTTTAAATTGTTGCCACTATCTGAGTTAGTATCCCATCTACAGCACTTCCCTGCCCCATTGTGACATGCCATGGTAGGGAAGGTAAGCAAAAGTAAACTTTGGCAGAAGTGAAGGGTTTTGAAGAGAACAGAGTTGCTGGCGAGCTAGTGTGGGAAGAAGACCCTGTTGGTGCATGACTGCACCTCCCTGGTTGGGAGTTAAGCTGTACCTCCAAGAAAGTAGGCTGCCTGATGGTTGAGGTTTTGTTGTAATCCCTATGGCAACTGGCAGCCACAGCTGGGAGGTACAAGGAAAAAGACGACCCTAGGACTAAAGTCCAAAGTTGAGTTATAGTCTCACCTCCATGCTTACAACCTCCAGCTCAGGCTACTCTGAGCCTCAGTTTCTTCATCTGTAAAATTAGAAGGCATCTCAAAATAAGGTTGTAAGGGTCACATACAACACTGTTGCTTGAAAACCTTTAGAAAACTATATGTGAACACCAATATAAGGTTCAATTGTTTTTAAGTGCAAATGTCACAAACCAGAGGGACATAAAATCATTTTTACTTAGTTCTATGTAAAAATAGGAATTTATAAGAAAATCAGCTGTTGCAATAGCTGAGCAAGAGATCATTAAATTTTCAGCATATATATGACGTGGATGGAACTGGAGAGTGTTATGCTGAGCGAAATAAGTCAATCGGAGAAAGACATGTATCATATGACCTCACTGATTGAGGAATTCTTAATCTCAGGAAACAAACTGAGGGTTGCTGGAGTGGTGGGGGGTGGGAGGGATGATAGACATTGGGGAGGGTATGTGCTATGGTGAGCGCTGTGAATTGTGCAAGACTGTTGAATCACAGATCTATACCTCTGAAACAAATAATACATTTTATGTTAAAAAAAAGAAAAAGAAGAAGAAGATAGCAGGAGGGGAAGAATGAAGGGGGGGGAGTCGGAGGGGAGACGAACCATAAGAGATGATGGACTCTGAAAAACAAACTGAGGGTTCTAGAGGGGAGGAGGGTGGGAGGATGGGTTAGCCTGGTGATGGGTATTGAAGAGGGTATGTTCTGCATGGAGCACTGGGTGTTATATGCAAACACTGAATCATGGAACACTACATCAAAAACTAATGATGTAATGTATGATGATTAACATAACATAATAATAAAAAAAGAAAAAGAAAAAAGAAAATGATTAGGTTTCAAATATATAAAAAGCTCTCACAAACCAATAAAAGAAAGTTCAATTGCATTTTGAAATATGAGCAAAGGATTTAAAAGTTAACAGAGATTGATACCTAAATGGATTTTAAACACATGAAAAGATTCCCAACCTAACTCATATAAAGAAACAAATTAAAAATTATTATTGAGCTATTAGATAGATCAGTCAGCAAATTATGGTTCATAAGCCAAATCCAACATGCCACCTGCTTTTGCAAATAGAGACTGGGACAAAGCCACACCTGTTCATTTACCTATCATCTATGGTGCTACCAAACTACAATGACAGATCAGAGCAGTTAGGACAGTAACCATATGGTCCATAAGTCTAAAATATTTACTATCTGCCCCTTTATAGAAGTTTACTGACCTGGGATATACAGAAATTACACATTTTATAATACTTTGTGTTGACAAGAATGTGGCCAAGATGCACTTTCATAGATTACAGTTAGAAGCTAAATTGGTGGGGCGCCTGGGTGGCTCAGTCGTTAAGCGTCTGCCTTCGGCTCAGGTCATGGTCCCAGGGTCCTGGGATCGAGCCCCACATCGGGCTCCCCGCTCAGCGGGAAGCCTGCTTCTCTCTCTCCCACTCCCCCTGATTGTGTTCCCTCTCTCGCTGTGTCTCTATCAAATAAATAAATAAAATCTTTAAAAAAAAAAAAAAAGAAGCTAAATTGGTTAAGCCTCCTAAACTCTGTAAATATTCCAACATCTATATAAATTTAAAATAGATATGGAATCCAACCCTCACTCCAAGAGTCTGTTTTTACTGCACCATGGTGTATAGCAGTCAGTGTTTAGAAACAATCTAAGCTGGTCAAGAATTATGATTATGTCCCTAACTGCCCAACTGTCATGGAACCTTCCTGAAAACAGGGTAGATTCATATGTGTCAAAACAGGCCATCTCAATTTTATGTTATTAAGCAGAAAAAGCAAAATGTTAGGGAGAGTATATTACAAACTGGCATTTAAATGCTGATTAGATACAAGTATCTCTGGAAGAATTCTGTAGACAGGAAGAACAGTGGTGTTATCTGGGAGACCTGAGTAAAAGGTGTGTTGGAGTGTAAACAGATAGTTCCCCATATACCTTTCGTTATATTGGAGTTGCAACAAGAGATACAATTAATTTTTCAGAAATAAGAACAAATACCTGGCCTGCTTAAATGAAAAGTAGTTCAGATATGGATATTTGAAACCTATTTGTGGATGCAGCAAAAGGGACAGGCTTGGGAGACAGTCCGTAAAAGAAAGACAAGTTCAATTTCAATCCAAAATCATGAAATAAGTCAAGTGAGGAGAAATTGTAGCTGGGGAGGCTCAAGGGAAAGTAAGAAAAGGAGGAAAGAGAAACCATGAATTCAAAGAGAAAATAAACTCATGAGTTTTTCCTTCCCTGAATTATACTGACTGACATCATAATAAATTTAAAATTCTTCTGCAGGATATAGTGGATCAAGAGCTAAAAAGCTGAAGCTGAGGGGATGCCAATTCAAATTCACCAAAGGAGAAAAGAGAAACAATAAATCTAAATCCCTTGAAATAGTGCAAAAATGTTGTACAAAGTGAATTTATTATAGTTTAACAAAACATGTAGACTTGATTATCATTCTACAGAAGCCATTTTGGGTAGAAATAATGTTTACACAATTATTTAGTAAGACCATAAATGGCTTGACAAAATACACAATTGTTTAGCAAGACTAAATACATAAATGACTTGACCAAAGATAAAGATTATTGAATATTAAAGGAAAAAGCTATTTTCTATTTCTTAGCAGAACCTTCAATTTTAAATTTTTTAATATTAAGACAAGACTCCAACAGAAGCAACAAGGACCTCCAGCTGCAGAGCTTCTCTCTCCTTCCCTTCGCCTCCTCCTTAATGCCACACCACCCAGGTATAAAGCCAACTCAATCCACTCTTCATGGAGCCCACAACTGACATGTCCCTTTTGGGAAGGTCGGTTGGCCAAAGAAAAAGGGATAGGCAATTGAGATCTCCAGTAAACACAAAGCAACATCTACAGATCGCCATGTAATTTCAAACCAAGAGCACCATCTCATAGGTACCTTCCTTGATGTTAATAATTACAGAGTTTCCAGCATACATACAGTCTGTCTGTTTGATGCTGCATGTTAAATTGCAGACACATGAAAGTATCCTTTGGGTAGACACAAATTGATCATGTCTTGCCTAGTTACCAAAGGCCACCCCATGGAGACTGGACCATCAAAGCCATGAAGGCTGAGGTAGAGATCTTACAGCAAAGTGAGTAAACACAAGAGAAATACAAAGGCTAGAGTTTTCCATGCTGCTCATTCTGTGAAAACATAGTACAGAGAAAACTCATTTGGTAACTAATGGAACTTCTTACAAATATGCTTCTTTCCTGCTGCGAAATCACTTAACTCATTTTTCGAGAGGAAATAATATACACTGAAGAGTCTTACCCTTTTGTTAATGTGTTTTTCTTTTATTGCTCTCAAAAAAGAAAATAAGTGGGCCCCTTTCGTAGCTGGTATGCTTATATTATAGCTTTCGAAATTGAACAGATTGCCTCCCATATCAACAGCCTTTACTTTGGACTACACAAATAACTTTGTTGATCAAGATCTTTGCATCAGTATGTTTAAGGTACTTTCTTCTAAGTCTCCATAGCATTTTGAGAAAGACAGAAAACAATAGGAAAATCTGTCCAGCTTCCTAGCCCTCTGCTTATATGGAAACAGGTGCTATGGTAGTCTGTTCCAATTGTGTGTTTTTCTAATGATGAAAAAGAGAGATGAACAATTTCATAAAACTATGATTTTTTTCTACTTTCCTGTGGTATTCAAATATTTTTAAAAATGTGTCCAATAATATCGCCTCATATCTTCCTCATGAATATAAACAATATTAGTAAATACACTTTAAGACAGATTTACACTTTTTTTTTCTCAATAACTGGTCTCACATAAGGGAGCATTAAATTCACATTAACAGGACTGAACCAAAGAGAAAGGCCTATCATTTTTCCATATATCCATTTCTGTTCCAATATCCAACGTAAGTAGTGAAGTAAAATTGTCTTTTATAAGGTAAGTAATTATTGATTTTAATTTCTTTCCTGTTTAATTACATAGATCATAAAGAAGAGAATGGAAGGAAAATAAATTTTTTTCACTATTCATTAGTTTCTAGATATGCCAGACCTCATGGGGAGAGTAAGGGTCAGGAAGACATGTTAGCCAATTTTAAACCTTGTTGAAGCTGAAAAAAAGAAAAAAAAAGAAACACTGGTAGAAATACAAATACATATCCATTGCATATTGGGTAGAATTTATTTTTACTCAGAAATTTAACCAATATTCCTAGATAAATAATTGTAAAATAAGTCAGATGCTTTTGAATTGAAAATGACATTCTGCGTCAAAATAAAAAGCTTTTGCACAACAAAGGAAACCATCAAGAAAACAAAAAGATAACTTACTGAAGGGGAAAATATATTTGCAAATGATATATCTGATAAGGGATTAATATCCAAAATATGTGAAGAACTTACACAACTCAACACCAAAAAAACAAACAATCTGATTAAAACATGGGCAGAGGACCCGAATAGACATTTTTCCAAAGAAGAGGTCAACAGACACATGAAAGGATGCTCAACATCACTCATCATCAGGGAAATGAAAATCAGAACTAAAATGAGTTATCACCTCCCACCTGTCAGAACGGCTAACCTTAAAAAAATAGGAAACAATTGTTGGCGAGGATGCGAAGAGAAAGAAACGCTCATGCACTGTTGGTGGGAATGCAAACTGGTGCAGTCATGGTGGACAACAGTATGGAGGTGCCTCAGAAAATTAAAAATAGACATATCATATGATCCAATAATTCCCCTATTAGGTATTTACTCAGAGAAAATGAAAACACTAACTCAAAAAGATATATGCAGTCCTATATTTGTTGCAGCAATATTTACAACAGCTAAGACATGGAAATAACCCAAAAGCTATTGATAGGTGAATGGAAAAGGAAAATGTGGTTTATACACAATGGAATATGACACAGCCATGAAAAGCTATGCGATCTTGCCAGCTGAGACAACATGGATAGACCGAGAGGGTATTATGTTAAGTGAAGTGAGTCAGACTGAGAAAGACAAATACCACATGATTTCACTCATAAATGGAATGTAAAAAATGAATAAATAAACAAAAAAGCACAACGAGAACTATAAATATGGAGAACAAACTGATGGTTGCCAGAGGGGAGGGAGTTGGCAGGTGGGCAAAATGGATGAAGGGGAGAGGGAGATACAGGCTTCCAGTTATGGAGTGAGTAAGTCATCAGAATACAAAGCACAGCATAAGGAACGCAGTCAATGATATTGCAATGGGACAGAGAGTAGCTGTAGTGGGACAGAGAGTAGCTATACTGTGGTGAGCATAATATGATGTATAAACTTGTCAAGTCACTAAGTTGTACACCTGAAACTAATGTAACATTGTACATCAACTATACTCAAATTTAAAAAATCAATAATTAAAAAAAAGAAATCACATTCTGTAAGAGATTCCTGATAATCATCTACTATGTGCCATATTTTTACCCTTCAAAGATTTCAAACTGTTGAAACAAACTTCTGAATCCACGTCACTTAAAAAGTCTTCAACAATTTCACAACTGGATTTCACAACCAAACTGGATTTCACAACCAAACTCAATACACAAATCATATAAGGAAGCATACTGTCAACAGTAGGCTATAGTCTAATGGTTTGCATTTTTAAAAAATGCTAATAAAATAAAAGATATGGGGAAAATTGATCACATTTTTGGGGTGGAAACCAGATTTAGTGTTGAATAATATTTATCTCTATTTAAACAGACTCTGTTGCTTTAACAGTTCACATTATAGTTTTAGGCTAGAGAAAACCACTCATTCAATGTAATTCTTGTCCATATAAAAAATAGTATAAATCATTTCATTAATGCTGTGTAGTTCCCTGTCTCCCCCAGGACATGTAATGGTGTCTGGAGAATTTTTTTTTTTCAACTGAGGGAGGAAGTGGGGTGGTGGTGTTACAAACTCTAGTGGGTGGAGGCCAAGGACACTGCTCATTACCCTACAGAGCACAGGACAGCTCCCACCATGGAGAACGATCCAGCCCAAGGTTAAGAAACCCTACCATAGATTTAAGGAGATGTGGTTCAAAAAACTGGAACATGGGGCTCCATCTTTTCATCGCTGGACAAAGTAATTTGTTTCAAAAATCAACCCATTACTTGACAGCTCATGGAAGGGCTATGTTGGGTCCACTGAGGTCCACCAGATGCTGGTCCACTGAGGTCCACCAGATGCTTAAAGTTGGTCCACTGAGCATCCACCAGATGAGGTCCACCGAGGTCCACCAAATGCTTAAAGTTAGTCTTGTTCCCTGCTTATGGGTCCCAAGTGCCTTCTCCTTGAACCAGTCTGTAGGCACACACCTGGTGTGTAAGTCTGATCAGCTGCTACAACAGAATACCATAGACTGGGGGCTTATAAACAACAGACATGGATTTTTCACAGTTCTGGAGGCTGGAAGTCCAAGATCAAGGTGTGGGTAGATTCAGTGTCTGGGGCAGGCTCTCTTCTGGTTCATAGACAGACACATTCTTGCTGTGTCCTCACATGAAGGAAGGCATAAGGGAACTCTTTGGAGTCTCTTTTTATAAGGGCATCAAACCTAGTCATAAGGCTCTTCCCTCATGACCTAATGATCTCCCACCTGGGTGGACCCACACCCTACTACCTAATAGCATCCAATTTCAGGTCAAGATTTCAACATTTGAATTGGTGGGGGGCACAAACATTCAGTTTATAATGCCTGGCAAGTTGCTCTTACATGAAGCAGATGTTCTCCAGATGTCTGCTGAAGGATGTATGCACAGAAATTAATTAAACTTCAGTAAATACATGCCAGGTTGAAAAAGAATCATTTTCAAGCACTTCACAGAATTCAATCAATTATTTTTATCTGATGAAATGTTAGTCCCTTATTAATTACTGTTCAGGACAAGGGAACATCTTAAAAATATTGAATCATCCCATGAGTGTTCTTATGAACAGGAAACAAATACATATGTATATATTATATATGTATATATATAATATATATAATAGAATACATATAATACATAAATATATATAAAAGTAAATATGTATATGTTATATAAATATATATTTAATATATGTTACATATATTAAATATATAACATAATAACATGTATGATGTGTATATAATATATGAAATATATTTAATATGTAAATATTTTTATTAAAAAATATATGTGGTGGTGCCTGGCTGGCTCGGTCAATGGAATGTGCACTCTTGATCTCAGGGTTGTGAGTTCGAGCCCCATGTTGGGTGTGGAGATTAGTTAAAAAATAAAATCTTTAAAAAATATATATATATACACATACACATATATACATATATATATGTATTTCCCCCATTTGCTGAGGTCTTCATTAATATCCCTCAGTGATAGTTTTCAATGCAGAGACTTTGTGTGTATTTTCTCAGATTACTACATAATGTATATATTCATACACCAGAGTACCTTTCTATGATGAACTGGAAATAAAAGATAACCAAACAGAAAACCTAATTATCCATGACAGATAGTTGAAAATGTTATGTTATGAGGTATTCTTGAGAGATATGATAATTTTGAAATGTTCCCATTTCTAAAGTATGAATATTCTGGTAACATTTTAGGTTGCTCTTCTTTCTGCTTTTCATTGAGCAATTGATAAAAGTTTTATCCAAATTCCACTGAGCCAGTTTACAAACTTGGTTTGCATGGGTGCTCTTGAGGTACACATTTCCCTTCTCTTGAATTGAAATTCACTGTTATTCAAGCATACTCAAGACTGCAAATTTTCAAAGTTGGTTTGCATGAAGAGTAAAGCAACTAAGCTTGGAAAGGAGTCTAAGCAGAGTCAAATATTCAAAATTATCAATAGAAAAACCTAATTTGCATTCCTAGAAAAAAGTATTATTGTTACTATCCCAGGAAATTTTAATTTTGGCATAAAATATAGCATTATTCTTTTATATTATGCTTGGATTTCAAACATGAATTCACTGCTATAGGACTGATCAGTAGTTCTGTAATCACAGGACTATTATTTATTGAGTAATTATTATATTCAAAGAAGTTAGCCAGGTTCTTTACAGGCATTGTCTCATTTATTTCTCACAGTAACTCTGCAAAGTAGCTATCATGATTGCCATATGATAGATTTAAATCAGATATACTCATGACCACCTGGCAATAACTCTGTCATTAATCTTTAAGGTCAATGATCTTACATCACATTATGCAAATATAAAGGAGAATATTTTGATTGCAAAAATTTAAATATCTGAATTTTCAACAAAACACTAGCTTTGGTAATTTCTACTTAAAACACTCATGAGTGGGGGCGCCTGGGTGGCTCAGTCGTTAAGTGTCTGCCTTCGGCTCAGGTCATGATCCCAGGGTCCTGGGATCGAGCCCCGCATCGGGCTCCCTGCTCAGCAGAAGCCTGCTTCTCCCTCTCCCATTCCCCTTGCTTGTGTTCCCTCTCTCGCTGTGTCTCTCTGTCAAATAAATAAATAAAATCTTTAAAAAATAAAATAAAATAAAATAAAACACTCATGAGTGTATTTCTAAAATGGCATTTAATCATGCACTTTAAAAGATCAAACACTCTCGAATAAACCAAAATAACCAAACTCACATTTCCCAGGAAACACTCAAATAGTGATTGAAAAGTGTAAAGAAATCTGTGAAAAACCAAGAGTATGACTCAGTGTTTCCCAGAGAAATGTTAATGAAAATATCTTCTCATCCATAACTCTAACATAAATCCTAATTAAAATCCAAGTTGCATATGCTGTCTTGTTAAATGATGATGAACTGTCTGAAATTTCTTTGAAGTTCGGGTTGTTAGAAACAAGATTTCCTATTTAATGCCTGTAAAATAAAGTAGTAATTCTCTGAATTCTGAACTGCTCTTAAGAGAATATAGCTCTAATAAAATATTTTGCATTATCTCTATAAACTGGTATCTCCTACCTTCTCATTTGTGTTAAAATTAGAATAAATCAGACATCTATATCTTGTAGTAACAGACTAGGTAATTCAAGCCAACCCCCTTACTGAAAACAAGTTAAAATTTGCATGATTAAATAAAACGTCTTAAAAAAATTTTAGGGCTAAAATCATATTTAGAGATTGCAGTACTAAAACCAATGAGAAAGTGATGATCCAGGTAGGTAGACCAGTAGGATATGCAGCACACAAAGCAGCTTCTTCCCCGGGACATTTTCCAATGTGGAGCGAACTGGTGTGGCTTGCCCAGCACCATGGTGTAAGGACGCAAATGTCAAGCCCCAGTGTCTGCTAAAGGTGGGCAATTTGACAGATTCTCCCTAATATTTCCCTCCCTCCGTGGGTTTCACTCTCAGGTGAGGCATGAAACAAAAGGAAATTCAGACTTGCAGGACCATGCAGCCCACCTCCACAACATCTAAACAATTCAGAGAACATCAGGTCTTGGTGGATGAAATAATATGAGATTCTAATGTCCACAGGCATCTGCCCTAGAGGAAGAGGCCATTAACCCCAACATCAATTTCTTACTATAAGTAGTTTCTTTTCAACTATAATGACCAGTTCACAAAGATGACCAAGCACATAAAGAAAGAAAGAAGAAGCCACTGGTAAGACCAAGGAGAAGTAACAGTCACTAGAAAGAGACCTTGCAAAAATTGAGATAGTGTCATGATGAGACATATATGATAACCCAACTATTTTGGAAGAATGTACAAAGAACTATAAAAAAAGAGATTGAAAATTTCTGCAGAGAGTGAGAAACTGTTAAAACAGGGGTAAAAGAAACATCATAAAAGACCAAAGAGAAATTCTAGATCAAGGGGTGCCCGGATGGCTCAGTCATTAAGCGTCTGCCTTCGGCTCAGATCATGATCCCGGGGTCTTGGAATCGAGCCCTGCATCGGGCTCCCTGCTCGGTGGGAAGCCTGCTTCTCCCTCTCCTGCTCCCCCTGCTTGTGTTCCCTCTCTCGCTGTGTTTCTCTCTGTCAAATAAATAAATAAAATCTTTAAAAAAAAAAAAAGAAATTCTAGATCAGAGGATCACAGGAATGAAAAAAAATTAAGAACTGATGAGTCGAGCTGAAGGACAGATTACATAAAGCTGAAGGGAAAAGGAGTGCATATCAGCACAGGTGAGAAGAAACTGTACAGAATGTGTCATGGAAAGGTACCAAAAGAGAATATAAAAACAGCATTAGAAATAGGGAAAGCCATATAAGAATTTCTAAAATGTGCTTATCTCCATGCCTGGGACATGAAGCTATCAGACAATGAGATAAACAAACAAGGAAGAGAAACAGAGCCACAGGCATTTGAGATAATGGAAATACAAAAGGTAGCACTTAAGACAATGAGGAAGAGTATATGCAAGAAAATACAGAAATAAGAACCTCCAAAATGTGGAAATTATAAGGAAGGTCCAAAAATTATTCCAGAAGTGTAAAGAAACTATGTAACAAAATGATTTGTTCGATGTATTGGCTTAACCACCCATTAGATACAGAAGAAAGGAGACTTCAGGGACTAGAATGTAGGTCTGGGAGAAAAATATTCAGAAGGAAGCTTGAGAATGAAATTAAGTGCAAATACAAACAAAAGGGGGTAAACATGGGGTCACAAGGATAAAGTCTAAGCTATGTGCAATTTGACCACCAATAGAAAAGAAGGCAGAAAATACAATGTTGGAGGAGGTCATGATGAAGCATTCTCAGAACTTAAGAAAATCACCCTTGCAAAAGTCAAAGGTGATTAAGTTATTCCAATCAGATAAAAGAAAAGAATGCAACACCTCACTGCAGAAACTCTAAGGAAATCAATCTTAAAAAATCATGGGAATGGGAATGAGATATAGGGAATGTATTATTTTCAAAGAAGTAACTCTTAAAAGGACAGCTAAATTCTGTTGGACTCCAGAGAAGAGGAGAAGAATTTCTCTAATGACTGGAAAGAAATAACTGAAAATTAAAATTCAGCAAGGATATTCTTCAAAAGGAAGGAATCATAAAGACACTTTCATCAAGCTATCTGAGGGTTTCACCAAAATTCACATGCTCTGAAAACATATTTTAGATCATCATTCGGTTTGTTTGTTTGTTTGTTTTTAAGAGAATGCTCACACATAAAGTTAGAGGCATAAGAGTAAGGAGGAACAAGTAAATGATGTGGTTGTGAGGAAATCAAAATTAATGTAGACTAAATCAAATAAACACATTTCCTATGAGATTCCTAAACAAACACACAAAATCAAATGGCAGTAAGAGAAGGTAAGTTAGGTGGATGAATATAGAGGTATAATATACTAATTAGGTATATTTCCAGAGAAGTGGAAATCATATTAATTAAAATTAGTGATTATATTAAGGGCCCCTGTTGTAATTTCTAGCATTCTCATTAAAAGATTACAGTCAAAATGTTTTAATTTATAACATAGTGGGAGGGGGGAGGAAAGCAACTAGATGATTTAAAAAATGAGCAATTCACAGGAAAGCAAGAAAGGAAAATATAGAAGAAGTGAATTAATAAAAGCACAGATTTAGGATAGAAGATTTAAACCCAAATATATCAAAAAGGAAATGTAAATATAAGTGGATCTACAGTTAAAAAAGCAAAGAGCGTCAGACCTCGATATGTACTACCTATAAAACATACAATTAAGGGGCGCCTGGGTGGCTCAGTCATTAGGCTAATCTGCCTTTGGCTCAGGTCATGATCCCAGGGTCCTGGGATCGAGCCCTGCATCGGGCTCCCTGCTCCGCAGGAAGCCTGTTTCTCCCTCTCCCACTCCCCCTGCTTGTGTTCCCTCTCTCGCTTTGTCTCTCTCTGTCAAATAAATAAACAAAATCTTAAAAAAAAAAACCTTACAATTAACACGAGTCAGCAGAAAGGCCAGAAGTAAAAACATGGAAATGATACACAACTCAATTACTAAAAATGTAGCAATGTTAATATCGAGCTAAATAGACATTAAGGCATGAAGTACCACCAGAAATAAAGAATCACATCATAATAAGAATTTCAATTTGTCACAATGTATAAAAATTTTAGAAATTATCTCCTAAATCAATAAGCACATAAAACGTGCAAAATGAAAGTATAGAAAAATATAAACAAAGAGGAGAAAACTCCATAACCATCATGGGAAAATTTAAGAGACCCTAGTAAATGATAGAAAATGCAAACTATTGATAAAGTCATAGAATATATGCACTATGTAATTCAACAACCTGAGTTGTTAGATGTATATAGAATATTGCTACCAACTGCTGCAAAATAATTTCCTCAAGGATGGGAAACACATTGACAAGAAATAAAATTAAATAAATGTAACTAGGAAAAGCACATTCAGAAACTCAAGAATTGCCTCTGCTAAAATTCACAAGTCAAAGAAAAACTCATAATGGAAATCACATAATATTTCCTATGAACCATAGAAGTATCACCCAATTTGTGGAATGCAGCTAATGCACTCCTTGAGCAAAATTTACAAGTATGTATTAACATATTAGAAAATGAGGGTATTGGAACATTAATAAAATAGGCTTCTGTTTCAAGAAGACAATAGGTAAAACAACAGTAACATTAATGAGAAGGAAGTAATAAAGATAAGAACAGTAATTAATGAGAGATGGCTGGGTGGCTCAGTCAGTTAAGTGAGCGACTCTCGGTTTCGGCTCAGGTCATGATCTCAGGGTTGTGAGATCGAGCCCGCGTCAGGCTCTGTGGTCAGCACAGAATTGGCTTGAGATTGTCTCTCTCCCTCTCTGTTTGCCCCTTCCCCTACTCATGCTCTCTCTATCTAAAATAAAGAAATAAAAATCTTAAAAGAATAGTAATTAATGAAAATTAAGTCAACATATAATAGAGTGAAGAAGAAAACCAAAAATTGGTTCCTTGAAAAGTGTAATCAAAGATATAAACTGATGAGTTTTATTGATAAAGTGAAAAGGCATACATATTTGGGGCATTCAAAATAGAACACCACCATACACTTGTAGAAGTAAAAAGATAAAAGAAATGTTCTGATCACAGAACATTTAAAAGAAACGGAAAGACTTCCAAAAACATATAGCATAACAAACTCAGAAATAAACAGAAAACCAGAACGAGGGTGCCTGGGTGGCTCAGTCGGTTAAGCATCTGCCTTTAGCTCAGGTCATGATCCCAGGGTCCTGGGATCGAGTCCCACATTGGGCTCCTTGCTCAGCAGGGAGCCTGCTTCTCCCCTCTGCCACTCCCCCTGCTTGTGCTCTCTCTGTCAAATAAATAAAATCTTAAAAAAAAAAAAAGAAAAGTAAAAAGAAAACCTGAATGATTCCATAGCCATTTAAGATACTAAACTGGGTGTCAGAACTCATGCCACAAAGAAAACTCAATGCAGAAATGGCTGCACTTATCGTCTGGGAAACATTAGGAAGAGATATTCTCGAACTTGGACTCTTCAAGTGTGTGTAAGAAAAGGACATATCCTTCCATGTGTCATATGAGAGTATACCATGTACCCCAAACCCAGAAAAAAAATGATAAGCCAACAAGCCAATCATGAACAATGTTCAGCAACATCTGAAGAGCACAAGAATATACCACTACCAAGTTGGGTTTACCCCAAGTCACAAACTTGTATTAACATTAGAAGATACAAAGAGATATTGTTTAAATGTTGGAAACATTGTCTTTACAGCCAGAAGCAAAAAAAGAAATACTCAAATCTCTGTGTCTTTTTGGCGGTTACACTACCAAGGTGAGAAAAACAAACATGTATAAAGATCGAAAAGGAAGTATCAAAATTGTTTTTACTCATAGATGATATTAGTGTGTATGTAGAAAATCTCAGATAACATAATTTAATAAATCTGCTGGCTATAAAATTAATTAAACAAAAACTGTGTTTTATATTCCAGCAATAACAGGCAATAAAGATTGCCAGGTTTGCCAAAACCCAAAGGGGGGTTGTCATGAGCCCTGGTTCCCAGGTCCCAGCTGTGATATGGTGGATTTAACTCCTCCCAACCTGATGCATGAGCAATTGGCTAATAACTTCTCAAGCCCCTAATAATTCGCTGCGAATTACACCAGCAATGGAGGTTTCTGTGGAAAAAAAAAAAGATTTAACAAAATAAACATTAGAATAGTTCTGAATACTATTCGTACAAATCAGTGACACAAAATGTGTACAAGACGTCTATTTGAAACATTAGAAAATATTACAGAGAAAAAAATAAAAACACCTAAATAAGTCATAAGGATATGCCATTTTTGTGAATGGGTCTATTAAATACTGAAAGATGTCCATGAAGCCTGACTGGGCCAAGAGATTAAGTTCTTAATTAAAAATCAGATGTTTTCCCAAGGGGAGATTCTAAGGTGTAAATGAAAATGCAAAGTTTGAAAAATAGCTCAGATACTCTTAAAAAAGGACAAGAAAAAAACGTGTTATACTATATATTGTAAATTATTATAAAATATGTTTATGAAAATATGATATTGGCATACAGATAGACAAAGCAACCAGTAACAATACAGTATACATTTTTTTTTCAAAAAGTGATATTGTGATGTCGAATTCTCTATATGGAAAAATAAATTGTAACCATTATCCATACAATACAAAAATGTCAAGTCTATGTGAATTTTAATATAAAAATTAAAAAAAACAAGTGTGTTGAAGATACTCTAGAAAGATATGCTCTTATATTTGGGGAGAAAAAAATATCTTCTTCCTTTCTTTCTTTCTTTTTAGGAAAAGACATCTTAAAATCCCAAAAATATTGTAAAGTCAATAACTAACTTTAGGAACAGTAGCTCATGAAAAGCCACCCTTAAAAACAGTGAAAGGCACGCCAGAGGATAGAAAATGTTTTTTGCAACATGTATAATTGTGGAAGCTCCCTAATCAAAACAAATCGATAAGAAAAAGATAAACAACCTAATACAAAAACATGACAGAAAGCTCATCAAACAGGAAATACAAATGGCCAAGAGATAAACGGACATACCTCAACCTCAGGAAACAACAAATGATAAACACGGGGAGTTTCCATGTACAAAACACTCGACAGGAAAACAATAATGAAATTCTCATACTGCCAAATATCGGTGCAGACTGCAAGCTGCTGGTGAAAATATGGATTTCCATCTTGGAAAATGGCTTGGTCTTAAAGTAGATTTAAAGCAGCAATTCCATAATGGGCATGTGCCTCAGAAGACCCATGCTCTTGAGAAATGAGGGTGTATTTCCAAGAATGGTTGCCACGTTAAAGTTTGTAATAGCCAGGGCTGGAAATAACACACATATGTATTAACGATGAAATGGGGAAATACAAAATAATGTATCCACACAATGGAATATACAGGAATGGAAACGAGTGGAATAGATCTACATGTAGGAACATATATGGATTTTAAACACCACTGTGCCTAAAAATAACACATCTGGAAAGAAGACAAAGCTCCATGCATTTAAAGTAAAATTTAAATGTGATTCAGCAATGCCTATATAGACGTGGAGAAAATACAAGGAAAAAGCAGGGAAGTGATTTGCATAAAAGTCAGAATACTGGTTATCCCCTGGGCGGGGAAGAAGATATGACTCAGCTAAGAAAAGAACAGGCGCTTCTATGAGGTTGGAGACATCCTATTTCTTGACATGATGGTGGGAACAGGACTATCTGTTGATGTTTTCACGTTGCACTGAATACTGATGCTGCATGAGCTTTTGTTTCTGCGTGTTATATTTCAAACACAGGTGTTTTATTGTTCAATCAGTGTCAATTTAATTGCAGCACGAATGTTGACCAATTTGCCTTATAGATCTATTGTATTCCTTCATATGGTCCCATTATTTGTAGCTTCTGACGGGTGTCTTTCAATTACCCATTCTGCCACTGAAGACAATACCGAGAGAAACACGGCCAGAACAGATACCAGGAAGCCCCTACATCTGCACAGTTTCCTACAAAATCAGCAGTTGAGGGCCCTGAATCCACTCATTCCCAGATGTTACGGTGAAATGGAGCTGTCCATTCACACAAGCCATGTCTCTGCTCACCTCCATAGCACTGTCTGAGGCTTATCTGGGAGTTAGTTGTTTCAGATTGCACGTCTGCATGTACAATGACGTACCAGAACTCTCTACAGGTCTATAGCAATTGCTACTGTATCTCTAGCAATGTATCCGGCCACATGAAATATTCAGTTATCTGTACACAGATGGTAATATACAATTTTTAATTATTCAAAACATTTTGGGGGGAAAAGGCTAAATTCAATGGAAAGCAGATTAGCTAGATTTTAAACCCCGAGCAGGTACCTGCATTTGGTTATCGGCGACGGTGTGACTGGGCCAAATTAGGTTGAAGATGCATGAAATAATCAGGAACCACTTCATTCAATAGACTTTTAAAAGGTGAGGATGCAAAATGAGCATTGTGACAATCAGCAGGGTAGAAATCAGAGCTCCCAATGAGTGCCGGCCCTTAGAATAGCCAATTTTGGACGCTGTGTGTGTGAAACTTAGGTTGTGCAAAGCATTTTGATTTTCTCTTTTCAATGTGCCTTAACAGTGATTTCAATCAAGCCTTCCATTTACTGATAGCTGTAGCTTGTTTTTGAAGTAAAAGTGCATTAGACAATGTGGCCACTGATCTTACTCCACAAAACCTTGGCTGTGTTGAAATATAAATCCCTCTTTAAGGATTAAAACTTGCCTCATACCAAGATATTGAAAAATAAATTACTATGGGCTCTGAAGAGATTTGAATGAGCAGAAACACAAAAGGTTCAAGCAATCTTCTTTATTATAATTAGTGTATTGCCAACACAGTAACTGATTTGTATATAATCATGCTCATTTGAGTATATAATTTGATACACCTGCTAGATTATTTCAGCCTACCTACCTAAGAGTCAGCACTCATGTGCCTTCCATATTTTTACTATTACTTATATTAAACTATTTCTCAAATAACATCGTCCTTCTGTATGTGAATGGATACATAAACTGGGGGCCCATCCAGACAATGGAATATTATTCAGCACCAAAAAGAAATGAGCTATCAAGCCATGAAGGACACAGAGGAATCCCAAATGCAAACTGGTAAGTGAAAGAGGCCAATCTGAAAAGGCCTCATACCTTTTGTATGATTGTGTATGTATGTGTAGTATGAGTCCAACTCTACCACACTCTACAAAGGGGAAAACTATGGAGACAGTGAAATGATCCATGGTTGCAAGAGTTAAAGGGGAGAGAGGCATGAATACGCAGAACACAGAGGATCTGTAGGGCAGGGAAACTATGTATGATATTTTAATGATGGATACATGTCATTGTACATTGGCCCAAATTCCTAGACTAGCAACACCAAGAGTGAACCCTAATATACGTGATAGGCTCTGGGTGATGATGTCATGCCAATGGGGGTTCATCCTTGGTAAGAAATGAGCTACTCTGGTGAGGATGTTGATGAACACAGAGGCTGTGCATGTCTGAGGGTGGAGGACATATAAGAAATTGTTGTATCTTCCTCTCAATTTTATTATAAGCCTAACATTGCTCTAAAACAATAAATTCTTAAAAAAGACATAAAGAACTGAATACCAGACTTTGGAGGATAATGGAGACCTGAAGAAAACACAAGTAAATCTCCTATAACCCCTGAAAATATATTGACTATTATGAGAATTTTTTTTAAAAAATGGCACATAGGGACACCTGGGTGGCTCAGTTGGTTAAGTGTCTGCCTTTGGCTCAGGTCATGGTTCCAGGGTCCTGGGATCAAGCCTCATGTTGGGCTCCCTGCTCAGCAGGGAGTCTGCTTCTCCCTCTCCTTCTGCCACTCCCCCTGCTTGTGCTTTCTCTCTCTGTCAAATAAATAAATAAAATCTTTAAAAAAATAAAAATTTTAAAAATGGCACGTCTATTACATAAACAGGGATGCTAGGAAAAAAGACTTTGGAAAAGTTCTTAGATTTTATTTCACACATAAAAAATAAAATTTTATCTTATCACTTTATAAGATTTTAAAAATTCCAAAAAATTTTTACTGGCTAGAATTAAAAGTTAAACAAAGTTAATTTCCTAGACAGTAATACAAAAAAAAAAGTAGGTAAAAGTATGTGAGAAAGTTAAAAAAAAAAAAAAAGTAGTTTAAATATCTGAGTTCTAGCATTTGGGAGATTTTTCAAAGACAAGAGTATAAAGACCAGATGGGAGGAAACTGCCAAGAAAAAAACAATAAATTGGAATATTTCCCAATACCATATGAAATAAGTCTCCAAAGGGAGACCTGTCTGTCATAAAAAAAAAAAAAATAAGACTCATACCTGCACACACCACCCTGAAATTTCTGAATACCAGAAGGTCAAGCCAACGATCCTAAGTATTTCAAAAAATAAAAACTGCACACAAATTAAATGAATCATAAGACAAGTAGAATCAGAATTATATTTAAAAACAAGACAATGGACATATTCATTCTGACTTTCGTGCATTTGCTATTTCAAACATTTAGTTCTTTGATTCAACACATCTTTGTGGAAGGCCTTCCAGTTTCCAAGGAATGATTTAGCCCCTGAGGTTGAGGCAGACTACAAACCAATCACGTTGGGTCGAACAGACAATAAATATATTAACAAGCAACTATATAGCACATGACAGGAATAGGGTGAGGGAGGGGAGGGTTGGGGGAACCTTCCTCCAACGAGGCACCTGCTATCAGGTGAGGTGGAAGAAGGATCACCTCTGGCCAGGTAATGCAGCCCCACAGGTATAGGGCTTCCTGAGCAAGTACAGGGCTGAACGCCAGGATCTACCAGTTCCCTTAGCCTCTTGCCTTTGCATAGTCCTCTTCTCCTTGTGAGATGGGCACCTGACTTAGGGTGGCACACAGATCCTAGGGTAGGAGAAAGTAAGAAGAAAATGGTCCTGTATTTGCTTATTTTGCAAGGGAGCAGTATCAGAGGAGATGAGGTTTGTCTTGCAGACTGCGTCCTTGTTTGCTCCCCTCAAGGCTTCATCAAACATGGCGGAATCACCCATCTCCCGGGTCAGACAAGTAATGGGAGAGTGGAAAACTTCCTCCCTATGTCTGATGTCCTCCTTATTCCTCAAAGGCAAGGCAGACCTGCAGCCCCATGCTGCCCGTGGCTGCCGGTCATGCTTGGAGTTTCCTCAAGCTGGTGTGTTCTCGCACCAGCAAGATGGAAATCGATGAGGTGGAGTTTCAGAATTCCCAGGTGCAGAAACCTGCGAAGAAATAAGTCTCTGCCTCGGGAGGCAGGATTCAGAGGAAGACGTGAAGATTATATCCCCATCAGCACTAATAACAGTAAACAAGTCTGAATGATGCCAGCCACTGATTAAAACCCCCGAGAAGACACGCAACATCCACTGGGGCTGATAATGCCAATGAGTTATAATTGAAAGGGATGATAAAGACGCTAATACTCACGTGTGCAATGTGGAGACAGCCTTCCTTCTGTTTGCTTTATTTTACCTTCGCTTTAATATCCTGAGAGTGGCACGATCTGATTCCATTTAATGAATGAGGGAAGAGGCAGGAAAAGAGGAATTTAATACATTTGGACCAGTGGGATTATTTGACAATGGAGGGTCTATCTCTGGAGAGACGGGGTTTTGTGTGTGAGGGATGCTAATATCCCCCTTTGCTCCTGGTACCTCCTAAAGCTGCAAACAGGACGCTATGAACAGGGTAACACATCCGAAATGCTCACTCTTGGCCAGGCAAACCTCACCAGCATGTACAATCTAATTATCTTCAGCGCTGGACCTTATGAAGCATAGAGAAGCAAATAAACAAAGGTTTTAGAGACACAGAAAGATGAAGTAATATGTCCACGAGCTAGGATCACAAACAGAGCTAGACGTGCCCAAGCTGTGACTCATATCCAGGGAGTGTCCAGGGACTTGATTCATATCTAGGGAGTTCAGGATCTATGCTCTTTGCTCTTCATCAAAGCTACCATCTGGTAGCAGCTTGATAGGCACCAATAAGCATCCCCTATATTCTAAACCAAGGTCTCTAAGCCTCAAGACCATGAGTGACATTATGGAACAGATGACTCTATTGTTGGGGGGTGTTCTGTGAATTGAGGGATGTGTAGCAGCATCCTCGATCTCTACTCTGTCGTTGCCATTCCCAAACCTCAAGCTGGGACAACCAAACATATTTCCAGACATAGCCAAATGTGCCCTTGGAAGCAAACTTGCCCCCAGTTGAGAGCTAATGCCGTGGAATAATCATCTAATAAATGAGTAAGACAACGCTTTCACTTAGAGCATGTTGGCACTGTTGACTTTTGGAATCAGACCATCCTCTGTGGGGGCTGTCCTGTGCATTGCAGGGGCTTAGCAGCAGCCCCGTCCTGCACCCACTAGATGTTAGTAGCCTTCCCCGCTCTCATAGTGACCACCAGAAATGCCTCCTGTCCTGTGGGAAGTGCAATCGTCCATGGGGGAAGAGAGCCAAGGATTTTAATCAAGGGACTAGTTCATCCATGCCAGACCTGCTAACACACTTGAGGCTGGCTCTGCAATCACTGGCCCATCAGGCTCATACAGGCTTTGTCAGACAGAGAAAAGAACATGGTAGAGGTTGAAGATACTGGAGGGCTTCCGAAGAGAGGATGCTGTGAACCATGATGATGTAGAGCCAAAGGTGAACCTCCTAGGAAGAATCACTCTTTGGTCATCTAGAAATTGTCCTTGCTTAAGAACACCACCCCTAGAGCCAGGTGGGTGTTAAGAGAATAGATCCATCTGAAGATAGCGATGGGTGAGAACATTCAACAGAAGAGAGTTAACCCAACTCCAACAAACGGCAGTTGGTGGGACCCACGACAGGACCCTGGAAATTATAGATGCATCCAAAGTAAAATTCAGCTGTAGATACCCATCACCCTCAGAAAGCAGTGGCATCAGATTTTAACTCTGCCAGCCTTGTGAGAGTTTTGTTGTTTCCTCAAATTTCCTCCCTCCTCTTGGTGAGGGAATGAAGCCAACATCACCCTCCTTTCTTGCTGAATAGTTGCCCCGACTGTGGTCGGCCCAGAGACTGAGAAAACCTTACATGGGAGGAGACATTGGAGACATTGCAATCAAGCGAACTGGATTGTTACAATCTGGGAATGCCCAGAATTGCTATGCCTCATGCCTCGTATTTCAGCCAAAGGGGAGGGAGAAGTCTACAGAGTGCACTGAAAATGCAAACCACGGAAAGAATCATTTCACTTCCCACTTATGCTATGCTGAATGATGTTGGTCTGAACCTTACTGGAACCCATCTCTTGGTCTCCACCTCCAGGACCCTGGAGAACTACTGGACTTCTAATATTTTACACCAGACACTCACCAAGTGTTGAGGCTGGAACAAGACAACCCACGAGGTCCCTGGAATCTCATTCTGTTTTTAACTCTCTTTTTAACAAAACAATAATAAAGATTACATATCCTCAGCCCAAAGCAAAGTGGTGGATGCATTCTGTGTTTTGCCATGGAGAAACTTGTCAGCAGGCCTACCCACTGGAATTTGGAGGATAAGGATGAGTTCATGTTGGCCCTTCTCGGAGATGCTTAGAAGATCCATAGGGATAGTGAGGGTGTCAGCCTGGTGGGAAAGGTCTCTGACCTTCTGGCCAAGCCCTGTAGAATGCAATAACCCCAGTGGGACTTGTAGACAATTCTCACCTGTTTGCAACATGGTAATTAGAATGAAGAAGATTGGCACGGCTGTATGGCAGATGGAAGACAAATTCACTGTATTGTGGCAATCCTTGTGGGTTAAACATACTCATCGCTGTCTGAATACCAATGATGTTAGAAGATGTATGTACTGTTAGTGGTAAGAAAGTCAGTATATCAATAATGTCAAAAATTATATGTTCTTGGACACTGGTCTTCCCCAATATTTTGATGTTTTATAATACTTTTGATAATCCTGTTTGATATTATTTCTGCTTCAATAAGCTTTGTAACTGCTCATCCAATGAATGAGTAAATACTTTTAATAATCCCTCTCAATTTAGCCATATTTTTAAAGATTTCATTTATTTATTTGAGAGAGAGGGTGAGAGAGAATGAGCAGGGGGAGAGGCAGAGGGAGAGTAAGAAGCAGACTCCCCGCTGAGCAAGGAGCCCGATGTGGGACTCGATCCCAGGACCCCAGGATCATGACCTGAGCCGAAGGCAGATGCTTAACCGACGGAGCCACCCAGGTTCCCCAACTTAGCCGTATTTTTACAAGACTTTCTCCACCCTCACTTGCTAAACTGAAGGAATTCCCTTGGTTAAGTAAATGAATCCTATTTAATAGAAAATAATGTCCCACGAAGGCACGGGCCTCTTCTTCCCTTGGGGAACTTTATGTACAATTGTGCTTCTAGGTGCATAAGGCAATCCGATGCTGTAAATAGCTGCACCCATTTATTTATAAAAATAAATTAAAAAAAAAAAGAACATGCTTGATTATACAGGGGCTAGGATCAGGGAGGGCTAAGATATCAGGTGTCTCTGGAAGGAAATTAACACATCACGTTGTTTTGAGCAGCAAGAGCCTCTCTCTGTTCCATGACACCGGTTATCAATGCCCACCAACTCCTCTTCTGAGGCCTTAAATCCTAGGTCATCCTTCAAGAGGAAGTCCATGGGCACCTGCCGTATACACAAATCCACACAAGAAAATCCAACTGTAAGGCTGTATTTCTGTGAATGAGCCCTTGCTCTCGTCTTTAGACTTCTTAGAAGCCCGGAGTGCATGTTTCTTCATCACATGTCACCTGGACAGATACCCAAACATACCGTGTCGCAAACAAGGACAGTCACACCATCCAGACGATGCCAGACATATCTCTGGAAAGGGTCCAAAGTCAGACCCAATTCCATCACGTCTCCGTCGGTATAAAGAAAAGATCAAAATGCAATCAGATGTCTAAAGGTGATCCAGAATTGCAGTTTTGCCGGAGCCCCCTCCAGATGAGAGCATGACGTAGACACATGGGATTATAGCTTCTCTGTCGTCTTTGCCCTTGGGGCATTTTGTGTTGCTGCCGAGTTTGATTTCAGCTCTGTTTTCTGCCTGCCCCCATCACTTAGGTGCTGGAAGATGACAGAGGGTGAAGGGTCTGCTTCCACACAGAGATAAGCGGAGATTTGTACATTTGCAGGTGCAACGTCCCAGGGATCGAGTGGTGTACACCTGCCCTCAGAGATGACAGCAAGAATCCATGTCTTGTTCTCTTAATGGAGAGGGACGCAGAACCATGGAACAACACAGTTAATTATTGCATAGATAACAATGTCCCCTTAAATATATATTGTGTTTCCATAAAAGCCTCAAAGGAAATGCTGTGTGATAAGATAGTGTGGTTATTATCAGTATACTTTCTTGCTTCCGGATAAATCACGTGGGACTTGAAATTCGTTTTCTTTTAGTGTCTACTTCTTTCTGGGGGAGTGGGGGAGAGGACTACTTGAACAGAGTCAGACTCTGTGAAGATATATATGTACTATATGTATGTATATATAATATATAAAATATATAGGTATAGGTCTCTGTTATATATGTGTATATTTATATGAAACCATGTATATATTATAATAAATATATACATTATATATAATATCAAATGTTATACATATAAATTATATATACATGCATCTATAACAAAGCTTGGAAAGTTTTACGTATATATTTTATGTGTTTTTATATACTTATATATTATATATATTACTTGGAAATATGTATATACATATATGCATGTATATACTATATATTTTCATACTTTTGTATATACGTATATATATTCAGTATATATAGCATGTATAAATAGATAGCACATACTTTTACATATATACAGATATATATATATACTATACACTTGCAGGTTCATACAGTATTATATATAGTATTATTTATGTACTATTCTATTATTGTATACACCATAGTATTATTGTATAGTATTATTGTATAGTGTAGTATTATTGTATATACTACAGTACAGTATTATTGTATAGTATTATTGTATAGTGTAGTATTATTGTATATACTACAGTACAGTATTATTGTATACACTATAGTATTATTGTATAGTATTATTGTATTGTGTAGTATTATTGTATATACTACAGTACAGTATTGTTGTATACACTATAGTATTATTGTATAGTATTACTGTATTGTGTAGTATTATTGTATATACTACAGTACAGTATTATTGTATACACCATAGTATTAATGTATAGTGTAGTATTATTGTATATACTACAGTACAGTATTATTGTATACACCATAGTATTATTGTATAGTATTATTGTATAGTGTAGTATTATTGTATATACTACAGTACAGTATTATTGTATACACCATAGTATTATTGTATAGTGTAGTATTATTATATATACTATAGTACAGTATTATTGTATACACTATAGTATTATTGTATAGTATTATTGTATAGTGTAGTATTATTGTATATACTACAGTACAGTATTATTGTATACACTATAGTATATATACACTAAACTCTAGTATACTATATACTATACCATATCATATGTACACTAAAATATAGTATAGTACATTCTATATACTATACTATAATACAACATGCTATATAACTTCATATAGTATGAACTTACATTTATAGTACTATATGAACTTATATACAAGTATATATACTATATATACATATGTAGTGTATATATAGTATGTGTATACGTGTAAATATATAGTATAGTATATACACACACTTTTCCAAGTCGTCTGCCTGAGCAACCATTTCTTCCACCATCTCCCAAGATCCCCTACCATCTGCCACCCATTCTTTCTTTCTTTATTACCCAAAAGGACATCCCTGCACGAAACGATGATCTTCTTTTGCCTGCAGCCAGACCTTGGAAATTCTCATACACAATGGAGAGGTGAGAAGTCATTCAGCAGGGACCGGAAGAGCAAGGAAAGGCTTGGGGCCAGGACAGGGGGGTGAGGAGTGACTGTGGATGAATCACTCCGTTGGCCCTGGGGAGAATGGGCACCAGAGGGATGCATCTGGAGAACGAAAGGGCCCCAGGTGGGAGGATGTTGGTATTGGACCACATGTGGGAAGAAGGCCCAGGGCACTGGGCTGAGAGAGGGGCAGGCAGGGCAGGGAGAAGAAAGGACTGCAAGAACACGTAAGTGAAAGTCTGCATGTGGGCGTTCTCTCCCAACAGGTGCACAGAAGTTTTAAAAAAATTATTGTATTGTTCTAATTATAGAGAATTGGCAAGAAAGATAAAAACACCATCTTTACTCTCATCCAGAGAGGTCACCTGTCAATTTAGGGATATATAGAGTACAGCCTTTTTTTCATACATATATATTATTTACACTATGAAATTGGGATCATGGAGTCTGCACTTCATTATTCTTTTTAAAATTTGTAAGTGTATTTTAATTTTTTTATTTAATCATAAAACTTCATTTTTATGAATGATAAACTTATTTTTCCATTCTGGTATATTTCGTATTTTTTTTTTTTTTTTGGCTTAGTTAACATACAGTGTGTAAGCTTATTTTTAAAAATTTCTTTTGCTTTTTTCACCTTGGAAGTCTTTTTTTTCTTTCTTTTTTTTAATTTAAATTCAATTAGTCAACTGATAGTACATCATTAGTTCCAGATGTAGTGTTCAATGATTTATCAGTTGCATATAACACCCAGTGCTCATCACATCACGTGCTTTCTCCAAGAAAGATTTATTCAAATTCCCTTTATCTGAGAGGAAAATATAAATTAGCAATGTGGAAGTAAGAAAAATTAGAAGACTCGCACAAAGCAGTAGCCAGAAACAGAGCGGGAGTCGGGGAAGACAGTGGATAACCAAGTTACCAGAGAACTTTCTTAAAATCAAGCCTTTTAGGTCCAGACAAGTATTGCCAGGTGACCTCTTCCAAAGGAGAGGGTACAGACTAAAGGCATTGACTAAGAAAGGGTTTCCGTGATGTGTGGGTAGCTTCCGGGCCCTAAGAAGAAGAAGACTTTTAGCACCACATGGATTTCAATTCCATTTGTTGTCCTCTTTTTTTTTTTTTTTTTAAGATTTTATTTATTTATTTTACAGAAAGAGACAGCGAGAGAGGGAACACAAGCAGGGGGAGTGGGAGAGGGAGAAGCAGGCTTCCCGCAGAGCAGGGAGCCCGATGCGGGGCTCCATCCCAGGACCCTAAGATCATGACCTGAGCCGAAGGCAGATGCTTAACTGACTGAGCCACCCAGGTGCCCATTCAATTCTATTTATCAGCTAGGAGCCAGATATGTAACTTTGGGCACACTTACCTACATTCTTGGAAACCTTAGGTCACCATCTCTAAATAAAGATAATAACCACTCCCTTGAGTTAGCCCTTCCACACGGCAGGTGTTTCTCCTACCACATCATGTGTAATAACAAGTTTGAGACTCCTGGAGAATCAAAGGAGTTCTGTCATGGTCTCCACTTTACAGATAAGCAAATGACACCCCGAGAGATTAAGTCAACGGCTCAGCCTCACACGGCTCATGAGGCCGCCGGCCAATACAGGCTTGACCACGTGGGAAGGCACCCAGTAGGGCAGACGCAATTCTGGGCTGCCTCCGTCTAATCTTTGCTTTCATGCTACATCTTCAAGTTCTCCGCACATGTTTCTAATATCTCATGGGACATTCTCCGTGTAGGAAAACTGCACATACAGAACTTGACTGTGCATCGTTCCATCACGTCCCCTACGGCGCCTTTCAAGAGCAGTTTTATTTAGATCCATTTCTCAACATGAGCACCGTTGGTGGAGTTCTATTCTTGACTGACGCAACCCCGAGATATGAAAAAAGGACTCTGTATCATGTTAAAATGTGTTAAAATGTTTGAGGGATATGCCGAAAAATTATCTCCAGAGTTTCTGATCATTCAAAAATACCGTCAAAAACATCATGGATTTTTTTTTTCCCTAGCAGCTAAAATGAAAAGGCATGCTGTGGTTGCATTAAAAAAAAAATAGCCAAAAATTGATCATGCACTTGGCCCAACTGCTTTGAAAATATGACATTCTTGGCAATAAATAAATGCCAAAATTAATAGATGAATCTATATGGGGTATGGTTTTTTGAGAAAATTTGCCAGAAATAAGACTTGCAACACGTTATACGGTATATTTGAAATTTGCAGTTTAAATTGTCACAGTTTCATTTTAATACGGTGCAGGTAGATATGCTTGCATGAAGTGGATTCTATTGAAAAATGTGCACAATTTGCCTACTCAGTGCTTTAGAAATTACCATGTCTCCTTGCCTTCTATTCATGAACACACTCTGTTTTAGGCAAGGTTTCAGAGCAGTTTTTTTTTTTTTTTTCCTTGCCCTGAGCTTTAAAGCAAACAAAAACCCAGGTAGGCCCCAACATGGTGTTGACCCAGCCCTGACTTCAGAAGCAGTTAGTTAATCAGAAGCAGTTAGTTACACAAGAGGAGAAATACAATACATATATGTATTTTTTCTTTCTTCTCTTTGCTCACTAGTGATATTTGCATGCTAGCGCCACATGCAGCTTGAACACTCCCGTGCGTGCCTGGGCTCAGCCACCATCTATAGAATGGTTCACGGACTGTGGTAACACTCAGCAGCTATCTAAAGGTGGTTGAAACACGGGCGCCTGGGTGGCTCAGTCATTAAGCGTCTGCCTTCGGCTCAGGTCATGATCCCAGGGTCCTGGGATCGAGCCCTGCATCGGGCTCCCCGCTCAGCGGGAAGCCTGCTTCTCCCTCTCCCACTCCCCGTGCTTGTGTTCCCTCTCTCGCTGTGTCTCTCTCTGTCAAATAAATAAATAAATAAAATCTTAAAAAAAAAAAAAAAGGTGGTTGAAATGGCACAAGACTCATTACCCGCCTAAAGGAGAGAAAGTATAAAGTTCTTGATCTAAGAATCAAAGCTGCCAATCAGCTTGTTTTCTAACCGGGTTCTCTTACAATCTTTAAATGAATTTTTGACAACCTAAGACATACTGCTATTTTAAAAAAATAAATAACTATGATATTCTCGTGGTTCACGCAACCTCATCCAAAATGAGGTTTGTTCACACATAGGAACAACAGAACATAGGATTAACATATTGGATCAACAAGAATTTTTTTTCTTGTGTATGCTTCTGGCTCTCAAAAACCAGAATCATAGACTTTAGAAGAGTAAGGTTGAATTTGTGAGAATCAGCCTTCCGACTGCAAGATGTCCTTTGTCCGTGTTTTTCTTTAAATTTCATTGTGCTCTTTTTTTAAAATTTAAATTCAATTAGCCAACATACAGCACATCATTAGTTTCAGATACAGTGTTCAATAATTTATCAGTTGCATATAACACCCAGTACTCATCTCATCACGTGCTGTCCTTAATGCCCATCCCCCAGTTACCCCATCCCTCCACCCCCTTCCCCTCCAGCAACCCTGTTTGTTTCCTGGAGTTAACAATCTCTTATGGTTTTTCTCCCTCACTGTGCTTTTCAAATCTACGAAGAAATGCACATGAACATACACCTTGGCCTTTCTTGTACATGTACCCCCTGTGTATGCTGCACAATTATTTCCAGCTCTGGGTGAATTTGAGACCCTTCCCAGTGTGCCTTGCACATGATAGCTGTCATTGTAAGGGAACAAGAAACGGGAGTGAGGGGTTCGTCTGTGGAATTCGGCAGAAGTGCAGAAAGTCACAGCTTTGCACTCAACCTGGCGCCTTCACCCTGGGAAGACTCGACCACAGTGATCAAACTCAGAGAATACACCGTTCAGCAGGGACAGGTCTTAATCAGCCACGGGAAGTAGAGCAAGAAAATTAAAAAGGCAAAGACGTTGGTATTGACCATCCCCACCCAAGCAAGGCCAACGGAGGAGGTTGTTCAGGCTGAACACGGAGCTCTCCCGTCCTCGCCATACCCTCCTCCCTAGAATAGAGGCGGCACCTGCTGGCTGGACACAGAGCGCCTCCCTGTCCACCAGCTGCACAACTCTGCGATTCAGCTTCCTTAAATTCTCTGAAGGCTGTGTCTGATTAAAATGAGATCCCGCTGAGAATGGGCTGACCCCGTATGACGTCTCATTTCTGCAAAGAATAACATGCTGGCATTCAGTTTCCTAGAGAAAAGCTGGACGTTGACAGTCTAGACCCCATGCTACAGTCTTTGTTGAGATATCAGTGCTGCTTCCTGCTCTCTGTGTAATTTGGAGCATGTTCCTCGGTTTATTTAATCCTCGGTTACCCGAGAAAGAGAAAAGCAGGCCTTGGTACCTGGTTGGTGGCCAGGGGTTACCACATAAGCACGGCTGGGACCTGGCTCAGCCCACATACCCAGGCTGTGGTGCTCTCCCGTGGAATATAAATATTTCATGAACAGCAACATCAGGCAAGAACACCGAGGGACACTCAGTGATTCTCTGCCAGCTACAGTATCCAGCTTTCATCTAATTTTTCCCCCTTTTGGATAAGCAATCATAGAATTACCCTACTTCCTAAGAGTTTCCACTCCAAAACCATGCCTAGCTTCCTGGGATTTTCCCTAAAGTCACTTCATAGAAGCCCACATCTCGTAAGTCCTTCCGACTTCCTCTTACTGAGCGCCCCGTACGGTGTGCATTCTCCCTTCTTGCAAAGAGTCGATAAAGCCAACTTGAGTCAAACAGGAGGATGTATCTAGTAGTCTTTGTTTGAAGAGCGCTAATATATGACCTGGGAAAATAAAGATGCCGTGGGAAGTCGTTGGAAGTTACCAAGTAGATGACGAGCATGACGTTTTCCTTAGGACGTCAGCCTCTGGAGGAATGTGTGAGCCAGCATGTGCATCCCTACTGTGCGCTGGGCACAAGAAAATGTGTCTCCGCCCGCAGAGCCAATGGGTTTTTCACGAACGGCTTTAAGCTCACCCAGAATGATTCAACCTGCCGAGGACATCTCACTCAACATTCTCTGACAATCCAACTTTCTCTCAAATGTTGACATTTCAGTTAATCAGAACATGTAACCTACACAGCCCAGAGCATGGGCATCAACATCGTTGCTGACATTATTCTACTGCTAACATTCACACACGCTGGACAGCTCACACAGCTTCTGGAATTGTGTGATATTAAGGCAAAGGACTAACTAGAAAAGGGGTATAAGAGCCCTGAGGTTATATAAGAAGGTTTTATATACATATCCCTCCTAAAGTAACAAATCCTCCTAATGGCCATCCGTGAGGCTCTGCAGTTAAACCACGTGGATTCTAATCATATCAGCAAAGATGACCAGCCAGGCTGTCAGTGAGAAGGCGCTCAACCCCTCTGAGCCTTGCAGTAAATGTCTGGTAAAGGAAAGCAAATAGAGTCTTCCCTTTAGATGGGATTGAGTGGGACATCACAAGCAAAGATCTTTACAAAGGGACTCGGTGAAAGACAGAAAGCCATCGCTATTATTACTGCTCTTGGGATCATTATGAAACCCCTGAGGGAAAAGATTTTTCCTATTTTTTTTAAAGATACTATTTATTTATTTGACAGAGACACAGCGAGAGAGGGAACACAAGCTTTAACCATATATCATAGCCTTTTAAAAAAAGGCAAAAAAACCCACAGCAAAAATAAAAAGAGAAAATTTTTTCCTTAATAATTTTACCATATAAAAAGCAAGCAACAGTTATCATAAAGAGGCTGGTTAGTGTGGCCTTCGTAAAATATGAATTTTAATGTTTTAATGTATTGATTTGCAAAATAGTGAAAATATTTAAACTTAAAAAAAAATCCTAATAAGATTTTCACAGCAAGAATATTGCTATGCCATAGTTATTGATGAGCAGACGGCTTTTGCATTTTGCTGTCTCTGCTTTAACCTTCCTGCAATCTGTTAGAATCATTCTCTCTAAAACAAGTCTAGAAAAATATTTATTTGGGAAGTTCTAGCTTTTTTGAGTGAAAATTCTGTAAATCATGTCAACAGGAGTATGGTTTTCTTATTCTCATCTGTGTAACTCAACGTCTCTCTGACATGTGTCTGATTTGGGCCAACAAATGATAAAGTCAGCAAAATTTCTTCAGCCTGATCTTTGCTTCTCTTTAGGTCAGATGGACATTTCAGTCCTAAGAGCAAAAATCGTGCCACTCCACACACATTCTACAGGTTTCTGTGGTGAGTGCAACATGCGGATTGTGTCAGAGGAGTTAGCCTGGTATGCGGAGCATTGATTAGATATTGAGTGCTGACTCCGATAATATTTTAAGTACACCTCCAAGGATGTCTGATCCAGGGAAATCTCCTGCCACAGCAAGTCTGGATATTATCTATGAAATGACTTCCCGATGAACCCCTTTACTCCTGAATGAAAAAAACACTCTCAACCTTGCTTGGGAACCCCCAGAAATATTTCTGTGTGCAACACTATCGAGTTGAGATCAGCAGGAGTCTTTAGTCATGCCCACAAGTGCCTATGTGAACTGTACAAAGAAAACCGAACCACGTGAAAAGAAAATTCAGCTTTGCTGTACTGACAGAATCAGAGGGAAGACTATGTGTGGCTCACTGAACATACATCACCAAGAAATGGCACCATTTGAAATGACTTTTCATTATGTTTGGAATGGACGGGCTGTGGTCAGGATAGGAAAGTCCCAAATTTCTTATAGCAAATGGCCAATACATAGATCAGGGTCACGGACAGTGATGAGAAACTTTCCACCTGCAGAATGAGGGCTCTGATAAAGGAATATGTGCTGGTCTTAGATCTGAGACATTGAAGCAAAAAGCATTTTGCTTGAGGATTGAGAAGATCCCACCCCTCTTGTGGACCATTTCAGAAACAGGTAGAAGAATGAGTCAAGATCCTGGAAGTGTTCTCAGAGTCGTGGCTTTTGAACAAGAAAACCAAGTCCTACCAGTGCCCTGGGAAGGCAAACCAGTTACTAATTATATGTAGTATGAACCAAAACTCTAGGAAAGAAATGAAGGGCAAATCCACAAGGAAATGCACTCAATTCTATTCTCTTATAGTGTAAACTGTTGGATTTTGGCCACTCACTTCTCTTAAAGGATGTGGAACATGTAAAATTAATTGGCTCAGGAACTTGGAAGGAACTAATAGGATCTGTGTTTATTTGTTGCATTGGGTTGGGAGCTTCCCTAAATCAGGGATCACATGGGATGAACCAGACGCGCACTCTTAACTCAACAGGAATGTGTGTCCAATGTGTGAAAGGGGATTTGAAAATTAATCATTTTCAAACCCCACACAGATGTTTGTCTTGCACACCACGAGTGAAGACAAAAATCACATTTGTTGACAATGATCCTGAATGCAGCCACAGATACATTTAAATTGTAAAATGGGATGGAAAAGGAAGACAAAACTTGGTATCATGTACTAGATTCTTCTCAAAATGGATACTATCTATCCATTTAGATGAAAGCAAAAGTAATGCTTCACCACAGAGGGCTCCTCTTCTCAGGGAAAAGTACAAATTATCCTGAGGACATGAAAACAATGTTCCATTTGATGTGGAGCGTAGAGCCACAAATAGGAAAGTAAAAGTAGGCAAAGGCATGCTTTTCTTCTTGACCACTTAACATGAAGTGGCACCAATTTGCTCTTTCCTCCTAGCTCAGCTTGAGTTGGTTTTAAAACCAGAAAACTCTTGAGTTGGATGAATACAGCATTTTAGCAATAAATGTAGCCCACTAAGATGAGGTGTCAAAATTTAACTAGATGTTTGGGGATTTAAATTACAGGCTATCACATGGACATATTGACATGTCGTGAGTTCAAGCCCCACGTTGGGCATGGAGCCTACTTAAAAAAAAAAAAGGAGAGAGAATCCCAGATATTATAAAGACTTTTGAGATAGTGATACATCTCCCAGTGGAGCCCTCTGTCCTCCTAAGCAAGGTACATTTTACACTCTGGCGTGCAGCTCTTGGAGGTCCTCAGCACCCAGGAGGGGTCCTTGCGTGGTTCTCAAGCCCACAGGTTAATAATGATGGGAAAATAAGTGGGCTCTAAGGGATGGGAACAGAGCCACCTTCTTGTCTCACTGTTGTGCAGGGAAAGAAAAAGTCAAGAAGAAGAATTTCTAATAGTTTGAGAAGCAACTGAATACATGAGAATAAGTCTCAGCACTAAATCTAAATGTCCAAGCAGGATACCACTACTGAAAACCACCCACTCATCAAGAGTCTCAAACTGTATGACAATCCAAGGAAAAGGAAAAGTAACATTTTGGCATTTCGCTGGACAGAATAATTCAGGGTTTACAAGACAGCACTAAGAAAAAGTAGAAAACCCAGGCCAAAACTGATTCTTAGAAGACTTTCATCATTCTGAAAACAAGTTCACTTTCCAAAGGGCTTTTATTTGAATCCCATGCTGCTTCATCCACTTTCTGTCCACATGGGGCTTAGCTGTGGTTTTGTAACTGGATATGGTATGGTATTAATTAACTTTCCCTTCTCTTTATTAGAAGTCATCATTTTTAACTAATTATAATAAAAACAGAAATGAATGACATGTTGACTAACAAAAGATAAGTTGAAACATGCTTTTCCTTAAAGAGTTATCCCTAATTTAAAGTAATCACTTAAGATACCACTGTGTTTTCCTCCCTCCCCCAAAACAGCAACAGGTATTCAACTGATGTGCATCAGTAAATATTTAAAATCATTACTTTAGGGGCACCTGGGTGGGTCAGTCAGTTGAGCGTCTGACTCTTGATTTTGGCTCAGGTCATGATCTCAAGGTCATGAGATCGAGCCCCATGTGGGTTCCCTGCTCAACACCAAAGCTGCTTGAGATTCTCTCCCCTTCTGCCCCTCCCCCACTCTCTCTCTAAAATACATAAATAAACCTTTAAAAAATAAAATAAAATCATTTCTTTAGCAAGCGTAAAAAGTCAGTGATGTATGCAATTAAAGTTGATGAGTTGGTTTTGGTGATTCTCAAGAAGTTAGAGTAGGAGATGAACAATGTTAAATTCACATAATAATGTGTTCAATTTTTTTTCAAACTCAGAGTGGTTTCCATTTAAATGTAAATGCCCGGTGATGGGTATTAAGGAGGGCACGTACTGCATGGAGCACTGGGTGTTATACGAAAACAATGGATCGTGGATCACCACATCAAAAACCAATGAGGTATTGTATGGTGACTAACATAACATAATAAAATTAAAAAAAAAAATGTAAATGTCATGATTCCACAAAGTGAAGCTACACTTGTTAACAAAGTAGTGGGTATAAATACAAAATAAAATATGCATGTGTGAGCCCAGGGCCCTGTAAATGGCATGTTTGCAACAAGTGATGGTTGAATAAATACCTAAAGGAATGGGTAGGAACAGACAAGTGCATACAGATAAAAGTCTCTAATTCCTTTTTTTAAAGATTGCATTTATTTATTTATTTGAGAGAGAGAGAGCGTGAGCGAGCAGGGAGAGGGAGAGGGAGAATGCAGACTCCCCGCTGAGCAGGGAGCCCGAATGGGACTCGATCCCAGTACCCTGGGATCATGACCTGAGCTGAAGGCAGATGCTTCACCAACTGAGCCACCCAGGCACCCCAAAATCTCTCATTTGTACAAGTTTGCAGGTTCAAAGGAATTTCTTTAAATTAGGTCTTTACCCAGTCAAAAGCATAGGAATTCAATTATCAACTCAAACTGAGACACTGGAGTTGAAAAAGGCTGTGTTTGATCTCGTGATGAAATGCCTCTGAATGCAGCAGAAAGGAAAAAAGAGGTCCTCGGGGCCAGTTTCTTTTGTTATATTATTATAATAATTATTATTACTATTATTACTATTACTTTTTGCATTTCAGGATGTTGTGGTGTGTCTTGACCCGTTCTGTTTGTTTGCCGTTTGGTTTGTTTACATGTTCCTTTGAAGAACTGCTCACAAACTGGGCTCCTTTTAGGAAAGCTTAAAGAGGGGAACTCAGGGAGGACTGTAGCCAGCTTCAGACTTTATTTTTCTTGTACTGCACTGAAATTCACGTAGCATAAAATTAACCGTGTTAAAATGTCCAATTCAAAGGCGTGCCCTAGGTCCCTGTTTGAGCCGGATTCGGCCCCGAGCTAAGGCACCCTCATCCGCCCTTTGTTATCCAAAGAGTGTCCTCTGACTCATAAGCTCTCCATCTGTGTTTTTCCTCTATCGTGTTTCTTCTCACATTTGAAGTTCCGTGGGGATCTGCACTGGAGGTGCAACTCCAAATGGATCCCACGGCTGGTTATTCAAATGGGGCAGAGAATGAGCAAGTGTAGCATCAGTGATAGTGATAAGTGTGGGGAAGGAGGCGCCAGTTCACGTGCTGGGTCAGTAAGAGGAATCCACAAGCACACAGGGCAGGTGGAATACGTTCAGGCAGGTGTAATCTTACCTGTAACGTACAGGTAAGTGACTGCAGAGCCCCCGCGCCGCTGGGCTGGTTGCTGACATCAGGGAAACGCTTCTCGGATGGCTGGCTACTGCTGTGGCCGGGAGCCCTGAGCAGGGGGTCCTGCTTGCGGCCCCCTCCCGGAAGACCCCTCCTGGGTCTCCTCCGTGATCCAGCAACCCAACACGTTTCCCCATGGCTCAGTAAGCCTCCAGGTCTCCAACACACTGCCTACCATCTGAAAGAACTGACGGATGATGGGGTGGTAGGCTGGGGCTTCTGCCGACTTCTAATTATAGTTTTTATAGAATATGAATGTCATAGATCTTTTTTTTTTTGACAGAAATCCTACTGCAATTCAAAAATGCGAAAATTGTAATCGTTAATTATAAATCATATTTGTACTGTTCATCTTTATGTGAAAGTATGTAACAGTGTCTAAATTTATACTTGCGCCGAGGCTAACGTCCCCCAACAGTGGATCTTAAATATTCTCATCACAAGGGATGCCTGGGTGGCTCAGTCAGTTAAGCATCTGCCTTTGGCTCAGGTCATGATTCCAGGGTCCTGGAATCGAGCCCCGCGTCGGGCTCCTTGCTCAGCGGAGAGTCTGCTTCTCCCTCTGCCCCTCCCCTTACTCATTCTTTCTCTCTCTGTCAAATAAATAAATAAAATCTTTAAAAAATTTCTCATCACAAGAAAAAAATTGTAACTATATGAGGTGATAGATGTTAACTGAACCGATGTGGTGCTCATTTCACAATATCTACATACATCAAACCATGATGCTGCACACCTAAAGCTGTTACAATGGATCGTGTTTGCACACCTACTGGTGATACAATGTATCATATTGTGCACCTAAAGCTGTTACAATGGACTGTGATGTGTGCCTAGATTTGTTACAATGTATTGTATTGTGTAGCTGAATCTGTTACAATGTTACAGGTCAATTATATCTCAGTAAAACAGGAAAAAAAAAGCTCTCAGAATAAAGAGGCTCTCCGTGTAAATTAATAAAGGAATAAAGATTCTTAATGAACAGGGCTAGTAGTATCAGAAACTATGAGCAATCTGAAGCAGGATTCTCGGCTTTTACTTTCTAGGAAATAAAAAATAAAACCTAAGAATTCCCTATAATTAGGAATATTTTATTTTCACTGGCAAAATGCTCTGCTGTTGAAGCAATAAGAAGATATCATTTTTTCAGGGGAAAAAAAATCACCTCTGTATGAGCAATGGGCGCAGATCTCACGGGGTTTATGCATCTCTGTTCATGCTATGCTGCATCCCACCCACCACCTCAGCCACATGCCATCAGAGTATTGGTCCTTCCCCAGGTGAAGGCCACGTGGCATCCGTGAATCAGGCACGGGGCGCCAGCAATAAGACCTGCCTAAGCTTGTGTGTAAGGAACACCATCGTCACTCACCTGTGTTTAAAACCAGACAAGAGTGTTAAATAATCTCTTCATAGCAACCTGGGACAAGAGTGAAAATATGAAATAAAGAACATCACCTCACCAATCCTGGATTCGGGTGCACCAAAGCTGCTGTCAAGGGCGATGCCTAAAGTGATTGATTTGAAAAGAAATCAGGAGGCATTATAAGAAGGCCATTGGTTTCATTAAAAGTCCATGAGTCACTTTAAAACTTCAGATGGATTTGAATAAGTCTGTTTTTAAAAACCGGTATTAATCTTATATGTTAAATTTTAGGACCTGCATTTCGAGATGGCAAGTGGCCAACTTGCAATTCCCAGACAGGGCATTAAGGAGCATTTGTAATTGGATTTTATGAAAGAGAAAAGGTGGAAAGAATACAGCAAAGTGATAGTTTCACTTCATATTTATAGCTTTGGAATTTTAGACAAATACGTGAGATATAGCCCTACCTGTTGCTGGAACAAAGGCATGAGTTTTGTAGCTAACAGGGAAAAATGCTTTTGTTGCTTTTAAAACTAGTGGAGAGGTTTTAAAGGTTCAGAAAACAAACTTCTTGATATTGCATGACTACATTATTTGAAAGCAAAGAGGACACAAGAAGGAGGTGAAGTCACAGAAAGTCCTAGGGTCTTCTATGAAGTTGGTCTAGTGAGTGAAGGACCAGGTTTCATCCTGAGCCCAGTGACACCCCAACACATGGATGGAAACATCGGACACCCCTGTACCCACACACATGGAAATCACAATAATGACCCATTTGAGAAAGTTAGATACATGGGTTGAATAGTGTCCTCCACAAATTCATGCTTACTTGAAACCTCAGAACACCACCTTATTTAGAAAGGGGTATTTGCAGATGTCATTCAATAAGGATCTTGAGATGAAATCATCCTGGATTTAGGTGAGCCCTAAGTCCAATGACCGGTCTCTTGATAAGAAGAGGAGAGACACACAGAGGAGAAGCCACGTGAGGACAGAGGCAGAGATGGGAGGGATGTGGCCACAAGCACAGGGATGTCCAGAGCTCCGGGAAGCTGGAAGAGACAGCCTGGAGCCTCCTGAGGGAGCACAGCCCTGCCCCACCTGGATCTCAGAGTTCTGGTCTCTAAGACTGGGGGGGAATAGACTTCTGTTGTTTTAAGACAACAAGTTTGTGGTAATTTGTTAAGGCAGCCCTAGAAAACTAATACATTGAGATTTTAGGATCATCTAAGAAACTTGCCGGCCATTTGCAAAAAAAATTAAGATAGCCGTTGGAAAAATCACTATTATTGTCTTGCTTACCATCATTGTTTAAAATATCCGTGGAAAGAGCCAAAGAAAGAAAATCTCTATAATAGAGCTCTATTATTTTGGTTTCTTTTTATAACTATCAAAACCTGATAAAAATATAAAGATATGCAGGCTCTCTTCAAGCTAAGCCACATGTTATGAAGATAAATCCTGAACTCATGACACCAGCATAAGTAGATGTTTCGAGGAAAACGGAACCTTCCAGTATCTGTGAAAAAGGAACATCTGCTGAATGTGAGAAGTGGAAATAAATACGGTTTACATAAAATTAGGCATTCACAGGTTTTGACAACCAGGAGTTCACCCATACTGCAATTAAAAAAAAAAATTGTTCAAGTAAATATATTCTCTCTTTTGTGAATTGGCTTCCACTTTGCAATTTGGAGTCAAACACACTACAACAGCTAATCATCCAGAAGGTGTTTTATTATCTGGTAGACATTCCAAAGACAAAAAGCAATATGAGCTATGACCCCAGACCTCGCGGAGCTTAGAACTAGGTTACAGGAAGCAAACATTATGCACAGGAAGAAACAAAGCCATATACACTGGAGTGTGAATTTCACGGTTCAAAATTAATTGAGGGACAGGGAACATCATGCCAGAGTGACCCTCTGTTCTCGGAGAGGGGAAGTACCCAAAGGCAGGTGGTTCTCAGCCTTGTGGAAGTCTGCATCCCTGCTCCGTCTCATGATGGGACACCGAGCAGGGACAGGTAGAGGCCAGGGATGCTGCTCACACCCCACAGGGTACAATACAGACCCCCACACAAAAAGAACATCAGTCCAAAACGTCAATAGTGCTGACCCAATAGTTCAAAAACATGACATCACTAATATACCAGCATAAAAGGCCACGTCCTTCCCCGGGACGTGAGATTAAGGGAAATAAGTCTACTCTATGATAAATAGAAACAAAGCATAATGAATTTGAGCAGAGGTACGAAAATTATGAAATAGAAGCCAATCTAGCAGGCTTCCATGCTAAATATTTATCCATAGCCCTCACCATATCGTATGAGACTGTGCATTTTATGAGATGTGTCTGGTCTTTATTTTTTCCTCACTGCAATAAAAATGTTATATGCTCAGGGATTTGTATTGTCTTTTTTGTTCACTACCCTATTCCCAATGAAAGGCACCATGTGGAAAACAGCAGGACTTCAGTATATATTTACTGAATCAAAGAATGAATGAAAGAAAGAGAGAAGAAAGAAAGAAAGAGAGAAGAAAGAAAGAAAGAAAGAAAGAAAGAAAGAAAGAAAGAAAGAAAGAAAGAAAGAAAGAAAGAAAGAAAAAGAAAGAAAGACAGAAAGAAAAAGAAATCCACTATTGTATTTTTCTTGGCAAAGCTATGTTTGCAAGGGTAGGAAAGCATATGTTATCACTTAAGTTATAGACATATAGCTCTCTTTCACCCTCTCTCATTTCTTTAAAATTTAAATTCAGGGCTCTGCCTATAACACCTTGTGACTTTTGCATGCCAATTCCCAGATGAAGGATGCCTTATCAAGTTTTCTTGATAGTTACGGAGAGTTTTATGCCTCATGGTCAATGAATAAATCACTGCAGTTTGGTCAATGCTGGTCTTCCCCTGATAGATGTATCAAGTTCTGCCTAGCTCACAAATTTAGATTTCCAAACCCACAATATCAGGATCAAATCCCCAATCATGGTAACACTGGTTGAAAGGAGTCCATATCTGTAGACCTTTGCAGAGTGGTCTATCCTAGCTACGCTTCACCCATTCTTGCATCTGTACATCAGGTGAGTGCAATGATTAGGCAAGGCTGACATGGGGGGCAGCAGATGGGCTCTACCCTGGGTGGGCTGGCATGACAGCACAGGGTTTGCGAGACGCGGGGATGGAAGGGGGCCAGGCTGTTTGGGCAACAAGAGTCATTTTGCAGAGCTGTGGCCATGTGAAGCTGAGGACCTAAGTTTTCAGATCCATAAGGGATAAGAGAGAGACACAAAAGTGAGTGAAATTTTCCCTCTTTGTGGTCAGTGTTACGAGTAATATGGAACTTTTCCGTCGAAAGTGCTGGTTTTGCAATTTCTGGGGGAACTATGGTGTGGATGGGTAGGACGATGGAAATGAAACGTGTAGGGACAATGCAGTGTGAGAGATATGCCCAGAAGGGCCATCACCTTCCAAGTGGGCACCTTCCATGTGGATGTCTGATGGCAAATGAGCTCCAAGGACGGACGGCAAAATCCAAACAGAACGAGCCGAGGAAGTGAAGTAGTAATGAAAAAAAATGTTCCTCCAAGAAAATCCCAGGCCCAGATGGCTTCCCTGGTGAATCCTACCAATTGTTTAAAGGAGCATTAACACCAACCCTTCACACTCACTTGAAAACCATGGAAGCGAAGGGGACACTTCCCACTCATTCTGTGGGGAGACTAGTCCTCTGATACCAGAAGCTGACAAATACATCACCAGAACACAGATCTAAGGATTCATCTTTTTTATGAATAGAGATGTAAAAGTCCTCAAGAAAAAAATACTATCAAACCAAATCCAGCAACATATACAAAGGATTATTCACTGGGCCCAAGTGGGGTTTATTCCGGGATGCACATTTCATTTAATATTCAAAAACTGCTTTGTGTGATGTATTCTGTCGATAGAAAACAGGACAAAAAGCACATGATGATAGTTAAAATGTCGAGTCAAAATGGAGCAGGTTGAAAATAAGACCTAAGACTATACAACTCTTTGAAAAAAATACAGAAGTAACTTGGCATCATCTCGGCTCAGGCAGACTCTTTACTCACAAGACAAAGCAAAAGCAAACAAAAGAAAAAAAATACACAAATGGAAGCGCCTCACAATTACAACACATTTGTGCTTCAAAAGGAACCGTCAGAAAAGTGGGGGAAAACACAAAATGGAAACACATATTTGCAAATCCTATATCTGATAAGAAACATGTATCTAAAACATTATTTTTTAAAAAAACCTTTAAGAACTCAATAAAAGCTAAGTAAAAAGTGGGCAGAGGATCTGTGTAGACATTTCTCCAAGGAAGATATATGGCCCTTGAGCACGTGAAAAGATGTTCAACATCATTAGCCTTTGGGGAAAGGCACAAATATGACACCACTAGAGTCAAAAAGACAGACATGAACAAGCACGTTGGCGAGGATGTGGAGAGCCTAGAACCTTTATACTGGTACTAATGCAGCCACTTTCGAAAAGAAATTGGAAGTTACTCCAATGGCTAAACAGAGTTATCCTATGGCCCAGCTATTCTACCCCTAGGCATATACACAAGAGAGACGCAGACATGTAGTCAGGCAAAAACTTGTACGTGAATATCCAAGGCACCGTGATGCATAATATCCAAAAAAGTGGAGACAACCAAAATGCCCATCGAAAGATGGATGGATACACCAAACGCATCATATCCACATAATGGATTATTCTTTGGCCCTCAAAACATAACAAAGTCCAAAGTTTACAGATGCATGGATGAACGTTGAAAATATTCTGCTCAGTGAAAGGAATCAGACGCGGAGACCACACAGTGTGTGATTCCATTTATATGAAAATGTCCGGGAAATGCAAAGGCATAGAGATGGGATATTAGGGATGGCCTGAGTCTTTGGGGGTTGGGGGGGGTAGGTGCTGGGTTTGGTTTTGGAGGGATGATAATGTTCAAAACTTAGGTGGGGTTGGTGGTGGTGCCACTCTGTGAATATACAAAAGGCCACTGAATTGTGTACTTTAGAGGTGCATGTGGTGTATAGTGTTTTAAAGAAAGGATACAGATGAGAACAAACAAGTGCAGACAAGCCCAGTGGGTCATATACAAGAAGATTAAGAAGATGAAGAGGTGTGAAAAGCCGTGAGAAGTATTTGGAGGGCCATAGGAAATACTTGTGACATCTGAGTGATCCTCCAGAGAACAGTTTTGATGAAATACGATTAAAAAGGAGGAAATGGGTTAACGACAAGATAGGGGGATGAAATAGACACAGTAGAACTTAAAAAATCAAGAGCGTGGAAAAATGAGAAGTAGGAGTGTTAAAGTAGGTACCATTCACCCAGGATGCTTTTTTGGAAAGATGGGACATCCACGCATGCTTTTCATGAAGAAGTACCGTAGAAAAGCATGAGTGATATTTCTAAATGGTGTCAGTTGATGCTTAGGAGGGAGACACAGAGAACAATGAGGGGGAAAGGTATACAGACATCCAGAAACGTATGGCAGATCTCTAAGAAAAAAGAGCAGTGGGGCCATCTAAACCGTTATCAGGATATTTTAGTAAAGAGGCAGGGGGTCACTTTGAATGACAGAAATCATTTCTCAGTCCCAACTGGAAACATTTCCTTACTGCAAAACTGTTCTCTTGATTCTGGTACAAGTCTTAGTTATATTAGGTAGAATTGATGCTCTTTCTCTGGGAGATGAGGTCATACATATTATAATGCATTTATGCTACCCACCTGTTTATGACTGTACCCATTTCACAGGACACAGCCTTCCCTCCATAACATCTGAACCTATAATAAAAGCCGTTGTACTGAATGCAATGAAAGTCAGGGCATATAATCTTGAATCATTAACAGGATCACCAGAGCCTTGTATTTGATTTACCTGCTTAAAGACTTTAGCTCACGCACATCCAATGTCTATAACATCGAAGGATGGTTGCACGGGGCGTTCTATAATATTTGATTTTTCATTCAAAAAAGCTGTTATTTTTTCAAATAAAGGATACACTACTTTAAGCATTAGACCCAACATACCCAATTAATAATGTTACAATGTACTTTTATCTGAGAAATACATTTATATTCCTAAATGTGCAAGATAGCTGCCATACCCGAGTTCCATCTTTTTCTTCCCAAGAAATTCACTTTGAATTTGCACCTTGCAACCACCTGACCTCAAACAACTCAAGATGATCTACTGTTCATACAATGACTGAGAAGAGAAATGAAGAAAACATGCAAAAGAAAGAACGTGGCTTGTGTTCGAATTAATAGTCTGGAGAGACTGTTCTGAATGCAAACATTCCCAGGAAAGGACAGTTGTGAAGGTATATCGTGTGACTGGTAACTCAAGCTTATATGATGCTCTACAATCAGTTAAGTGGAAATTACATATTAATAGATTCTCCTATCAAGTGATTTCCAAAAACGGCGATGCCCATAAAAATAAAATGCCACCTTCCTTTAGGAAATTCTGAATCATTCATAAGGGATCAAGGAGATTCTCCACAGGATGGCACAGGCTGGTCAATGATTTCGTGCACTTGAGATTAAAAGAAAAAAGTCTTGGGTTCTAACTTCTCCCCCACCATGACTTTCTTCGCCCCAAAACACTGCTTCGTCTCCCTGGGGGTCTCCACCTGCCGCAGACATGGACCCCTGTCGCCTCTGAGGAGGAGGGAGCCTCTTTGGGTCGTGATTTATGTCCACGTTTCCATGGAGGCACCCTCCCCATTACAGAGTCTTTACCCCAATGCCTTGGTTTCCATGTTTGTTCCAGGGCTCTTCTGAAGTCCCAAAGACAGGACTTTAATCCTGAACGATGCCTCTTCTTTGTGGAATAAATCAAATCAATGCAGTGGGCATTTTCGGCCACCAGGAGGCAGAAGACAAAAGTCCAAACCAATGGCCACCAAGGACAGACCGGGACCAAGAACTTGTCCACTCCCAGAGTTCATGTTCCACACCAGCAACAACAAAGACTGGAGTACGGTGTTTTCAAGCGAGGATTAAATGCATAGAAAACTACTGATGAAGAAGACGATGAAAGACAATATTTTGCACAGAAACATTTCTTGACTTTCTCTTTTTTGCAAGGCCCATGCTCTCTCGCACAATGTATGCATGTTATGACTGTTATCTGGAGAGTCTACCCCTCTGCCACCTCCTAGCCCATCTTAGAGACTAGTGCAGCAGGGAGACCCAGAGCCTGTTCTCAGGGGGGGTTGATCAGCTCTGCCGCCCACCAGAGGATATTATGCTAAGGGTTCCCATGCTTTCCACCACCGACTTTTCGATATCCTGGTTTTGGGTGCTCCTGCACAATTCCTCTTGCCTCTGGATCCCATTTCCTGTCATTTCTCCCATATTCCTTGACTTCTCTACTATTGTTTATTTTTCCTTAAATGCAACACTTCACCTCTCTGCTCTACCCATTGAACTTTTAACTGCATTTTAAATGCAACTCTTGGGCTGCCTGGGTGGCTCAGTCGGTTAAGCACCTGCCTTTGGCTCAGGTTATGATCTCAGGGTCCTGGAATCGAGCCCTGCATCATCGGTTTCCCTGCTCAGCGGGGAGTCTGCTTGTCCCTCTCCCTCTGCCCCTCCCCTCTGCTCATGCTCTCTCCATCTATGTCAAAATAAATAAATAAAATCTTTAAAATAAATAAATAGAATAAATGCAACTGTTCCCATGGGAAATCAAATCAGGGCAAACCTGCGAGGAGAGGAAACATAATGGGAGTTAGGAGAGTAGTGTCAAGACGTGCAGATCCTTGAAGGAGGAAATTATTTTTTTCCTTTTGTATATGCACTTACGAACTCTTGACTTGATAAATAAGATGGGTTCCATTTGTAATTTAAAACAAAATCCTTAATAAAACATAAAAACAGTGAAAAGACAACAGTCTAAGAAAACAATAAAACACGGCAATTAGCAGAGCGAACATATTTAACTCCCAAAGAAAGAGGGACGGAGGTATGCTCTGCACGGCACCTTGACAGTTTTCAACACAGGTGCATAAGGCATATTATAGGGACCCACCAAATTTTCACGGATGCAAAATGCTCGTGCATGATGCACACAATATACAATTCAGATCATAGCTCTTTACATAGGAACTTGTTGATCCGGTGCCCCAACGATTCCCAGACTCCTTTTATGGAATCTGACATGGAACACCAACATATCAAATGCATAAGAGTGAGACTTCTCTGACTGATGTCAAAGAGCTGCCTCCAAATGCCACCCACCCACCTTCCATTTCCGATGGAAACCAAGACCCCACAAAGGAGACCAGAACCGCGAAGGTGAACAGAGCATTGCAGCATGCATACAGCTCTCGTCTCATGAATTTTAAGTCCCCTGCTCTTTTCCCTCCGCAAGTAGACTACCTTTATTTCAAACCATCTCTGTGTTCTATTCACAGTCATGACATCACTGCACCTAACCGAATATATGCAATTACTGGTCTTAACCACAACTTCAGGACACCCCTACACAACCTTCCTGAGACAAAAATTTCAGAATAGCTACCAGCACCTGAAAAACAAGCAGGTGTTTCTGGTGCTTTTTTCTGAATCCTGGAAAAAGTCAGTTATATAATTCCACAGGCAACATTCCTTAAGACCAGAAAATACCCATCAGGTGAGAAATCTGTTGAGGTCACCATCTGCCTCGGTGGTGTTGACTCCGTGATGGGCAACGCTCAGCAGACAGGCAAAGAATGGACAACAGCCATCTCACACACAACGGGCCCATAACGCATTAGGTCAATGGCGCCAAAGAGCTTTGACATGACCCCTCAGTGGTACTGCCCGGTGGACACCACCATCGCTGAAGCACCCTAATAATGAATGAGCAAACAATAACCCACTGGGGGGCATTCCTATCACCTCCAAGCCTTCGTGCCTTTAAAATAAAGTAAGCGAACCCCTGCAGGGAGGTTTGCGAGGATTGAGTGAACAGCTACAGCAATCCAAGGCTGGCCACAGTGCAGGCCCTCCATGAGTCTGCTGCTGATGCATAGCGGTCGGACCGTTTTGAAGCAAAAATAACGTAAAGCTTGCAGGATGCATCACGTGGCAGGGTAACCAAAAAGGTAGTAAGTCCATGGGAGGTAAACGAAAATGAGTATTTGAATGGAGGTAGAACTAACCAACTCAAGATATAAAGGCAAAATGGGAGACAATTAATGAGGGGAAGGAGAGGCAAGAACCACCCATCAATAAATTCCAGGCATTTCCATCAGAAAGCATGGGAGAGGAGATTTCTCTTTTATATCGGAGGTCTTTGGACCCTTGTCATGAAAAAATAAATACGAGGTAGATTTGATGGGACACAAGTGTTGGATAGATGTGCCTTCCCAATGACCAAGGTGTAGAGCAAAACAAAGAGGAAATAAGTTGATAAAAGAGCATCTTCTTTGAAAATAAATGGAACACCAGTTTGATCACTAGACTTAAAATAGGCACAATTAACTTCCTTATAGCTATGATGATACCTCCCCGCCTGGGACGATCCCAGTTTATTAACAGCATATTAACAACTCTCAAGCATCCCGGACTAGCCCGTAAATTATAGGGTTGATGGCCAGCAAGATTGAGTCACACAGTTCTGATTAAAGAAAACATCCCTATTTCAAAAAGCAAGCGTGAAGATCCTCCCGTTTATAGGACAAGTGTCTTGTAATAATTATTTTTTTAACTAAGGCTCAGTTTAGAGGACGGTATTTGACAGATATTAGCCATTCCATATTTGGCTAGTTGCAACTGCTTCTGGGGATCAACAATGATCTTAATATGCTGTCCAGCGATGTGAATAAGAATGGAAATTATAAAGGGATCGGGTGTCCTGAATGCCGGTTGTGGGCTGTGAAACTTCCCACAATCACCTTGCAAGGCAGAGAAGGCTACAACTTTCTACAGAGAATCTGATGAAATTCACTGCCTTTCTGGGCATCACAGCTCAGACATGGGGTGTGGGGAAGATGCTAGTTCACTTCCGCCTCGTTCTGAAATCTATGTTCACACCATGCACCAGCCTCCTGCTTGGACCATAATTCCTCTTGTTAACCCTCTCTTTTGGGTGGGGCAACAGCGTTTATTACTCCATAAAAATAATGATATCCAGCAATATTTTTCCATTTCTTAGGCAGGAAAAGAGCATTTATGCACTAATGACGTTTTGAAGAAGAAACTCAGTATTTCAATGTTTTGCTCAAAACATATCTACCCGTATCAAAAGCACTAATTAGAACGTTCGTCGCCACGCGGGCTGGGCCATTTTATTTGATCATCTTTTTAAATATCTGGATCCCCGTGGTTTAAAAATATGTCTCAAGACTCAAAATAGCGACTTCATTGAAGCTAAAGTGCGGGCCGGGGACGGTTTTCAAGAGGATCTGAGCACACGCAAGATCCGTGATGGAGATAAACTAAGTCACATTTGAAAATCTCTACCACCCGTGTATAATCAGCAAAGTTGGCACATTTCACCCCAGCAAATAAAAGGGGGTCTGTGGTGTTCTAAGCGCCTCCACAGTAGCTCATTCGCGGAATGTAAATAGACTGGCATAGAAATGCTAAACTGATTCTTTGATTTCTCGGTCACCCACTACAGCTCTGTTATGTACCATGATTTCTTTTTTTAACTCTCAGTTGCCAAAGGTAGACTTCAAATTTTTCAATGAGAAAAATTCTAAAAGCAAACCTCTTTTCTTAAATTATATGTATATATATATAATTTATATGCATAATCCCTACAGCATTTTTGCTTGACAAAAGAGAGAGCTTGACAGGGGGAAAATCAATTTGCTTTGAAATCTAACCTTTTAAGGAATGTCAACACATCGTGTACGCAAGAGAACATTTTGTTACTCCACCAAAGCAAGAACTTGCTGCAAGTCCATGGCTTCATTCAGAAAACAGAGCCCAGAGCTCCTCCTCAGTGGGATGACGCTACGCACAACCCTGCACACTGTCCTCTTTGAAAAGGCTCTGTGCAGTGCTCCAACGCGTGGTTTCCTCTCTCCACCTCTTTGTTAGAATGGACCTTTTGTAAGAGATCAAGAAACACGATTTCCTGTTTCAAGCACCAGTGGCCAAAGGGACTAACCAGAAGCCGCTGGAAAATGTAGGGACACGCACGCAATCAGTGCTACGTGAAATTAACTAAAATGATTCTACCAAGACCTGGCTCATGAGACCTATGAAAAAAGAAAAAGAAATAAAATCACAAAGTGAGTGGGCTCTTGATGCTAAAGCTTTTTACTTCCTTTAAAGCAAAAAAAAAAGAAAAAGAAAAGAATGGAAGAAAAAAACAATGGGGAATTTCAGAATTTCGAGGGCTTTATTGATGCTCCAAAAGGCACAACTTTGCAAAACATCTGTAGGCGATTTCCATTTCTAAGTTAGAAATGCGTTTCTACCAGACATCCCGCTCCAGGGGTCTCTCACAGGTGAATGTCTTTCCATGAAAATGAAAAAAAAAATGTTCAAAATAAAATTAAAACATCAAGGCAAAAATAAAATATTCTTGCTAATATTTGCCTATTTGGAGAGAACATTCTCAGCTGTATTTTTCTTTCATACAGCTCCATTGTGCCCTTTATTTATCTTACTGTAACCACATTGCAATATACACGTTTCACTCTGTAGAGTCACACTGTGAAAGACTCCATTTCCAGCACCATCTTAAAGCATTGCTGTCTTGAAAACGTTTTTACCTACGCCTAGGAATATCAGTCACAAAGTGTACAACAAGCAGACAAAACTGCAAAAGAAGATAAATCTGAAAATATTGCCCCCTGCCAAATCTGTATTTTTTCTAAGTTCCCCACTGGGGAAAAAATGAAGGAAACATCAGAACAAATGGAGAGCCACGTTGGTGGATTTCCATGAACTTAGCAAGCGTCCTTTTATGGTAAATTGTGAACTGTTGCAAAAATTCAATCAAGAGCTGAGCTCCATTGTGTGCAACTACAATGGTCCTTGTGACCCCACAGCAGGGGCCCAACGCACACAGATAATCAGTTTAAGGAATTAGGTGAAAGGTTTTCCAACACAAGAGAAACAAAGTAACATAACTACTTAACCACAGAAGAAAGCCAATGTCTATGGCTACCATCACCTGTTAGCAAAGTATCACCCATCAGCAAAGGTGTTCACTCTACAGAGCTGTGTAGCCTCCCAGGATGTTCTCGCGGCCCCCCAAAAAAGAAGAGTTTCCTTTTACTTAGGCGACCTTGGAGTCTGCCTTTTGTTTGAGGAAGGGTGGGGGTTCCCTGGAATACAATCCAAGAATTAAGCAGTGCAAGCTAAGAAGGCAGACCCTGCTACAAACATCTCTTGCCCCAACAGGAAGCCCAGAGAAGTAGAACTTCCTACGCATTGGAGTAACACGGTCCAAATCCGTCAGTCCCCGCACAACGGAAAGCGTTTGTCACGGCGTCTGGTGCAGCGGTGACATGAGGCAATGACTTACCTAGAATGCCCAGCCGGTAGTTAATGGTTATCACGATGACGTTTCCGTAGCTTGCCAGAACGCTCCCATCTATCATATTGCCGGTTCCTTCCATGTAAGACCCGCCGTGGATATAGACCATTACCGGCTTCTTACTGTTCTGATCATGGATGTCTGGAAAAAAAGTCAAGTAAGGAAACACAATAAAAAAATCACACTGATTAACGGAGGCTAAGGGCAAGGGACATGGATTACTTTTCCCTGTTTCGACCGGAATCAACCAGGTGTCTACTTTTGAGTTATATACACCTTGACAAGACTGCTTAAGAAAAGGGGTCCATGGGATGATATTTTCTAGTCCTACAAATGGTATTTTGAGAAGCATACAGACATTTGAAGTCATAGGAATGCATGTCTACATTGCTGTATATATCTAAAACATTGAAATATAGAGAATTTAGATGAAATACTTATTTCCTAAACAGGGCTCCAGTCCTAAGATCCGACTTATTGAAGAAGCACATAGCATGATGTTTTCAGCCTCTAGGTAAGTGTGAAATCAACTTCAAAATGATCATTGACCTTTACTATTACTGCCCTCTTCATTCAAAGGTGAGCTTACAGATTCATTCTCAACCTCACAATGAGCACACAAGACTAGCAGTGAGACTGTAAATGCTCAATACGGGACAGATGATGACAAAAACCAAACAAAGGGTGAAAAATTATCAACAGAACAGAAATGAGTACCATCGAAAACAAAGCAAAACAAGATGCCCAAGCAAACGTCTTTGTTCTCATTTACTGGCTGTAGTCAGAGCTCAACACATTTAACTAACAAACACGAAAGCCACATAATAAAAATGACACAAGACTCTGGCCTCAAGATGGAAATCGTGAAATGCTACATATTTTCACAGGGACTATGAACTCCCATTGTGATGTGCAACCAATGGGAACCCTTAGTCATTCCTTTGTTGCTTTACTGAGCAGTGATGTAAAAACAATGTTTTGCAATGGTCTGTGAGCACAGAAATTCGGAGACCATGTGTCCATTTGCAGAAACTGCTTTCTAAAAAGGTATTGATTACGTAACCTGTTTAATCAGTCCTTACACTTCTATTGAATGTTTCAGAAGACTAACCTCAATGATGATTATTTCTGAATCTCTATGTATATATATGGATATATCCACACATATGTGTGTGTAAATAATTTAAATATCTGTATGTTATCAAAAGAAACCCAAATGTACCCATGTACATTTATTTTCACCTTTTTATCAATCAAAGTTTTTTTTTTTTTCCTCTCTTAATTCACCAAGACACTTTTGAAATATCGGAAAGGAATTTCAAGGAAATGAACCACTATCATTTAGATGGTAGCTGCTAATAAAATGAATTATGATCACAATGTCAAAACGAGTTCACTGGCTGCTTCACTAAGGCATGCAGAAGGCTCGAGAAACCCACTGGTCACAGTCAAGTACAGGAAAGAGTATCACAGCCCCATGGTTCTGCAGATAATGAATAGATAGCAGAACAGATCTTATTTTCTCAAATAAAATTCAAATATAGAGTAAAAGTCCTTTATTCATCATCTAAGCATCATGCACTATGTGGGATTTTGAAAGACATGGTTGTTCTGGAAAGGTGTGGCGTTTTGCATGATTTATTCCTCTCTCTCTCTGGATCCTGATTTAGTGGATTTGCCCTCATTTCTTTTCCCAGTACACGCTGTTGGCTACTGCAACGTGGAAAAGGAGTAAGTAGAGCTTTTGAGGGCTGTTTGAAGGGGTTTCCTTGGAGAAAATGTTAGGCTAACATCTCTGAGCTTTCTAAACCCATAGAACAAGGTTCTCATGATCTTGAGGAAGTAATAACAAGATGTCCTATTAATGCAAAGTAAAAAGAAAAAAGAAATCACAAGTTATTGCTATTCAATGAAAATTAGGGGGCATTTTATGGTAAGAAAGTTGCATTTTGAGCATTGGGAAAACAGGTCCTAAGCATCAAACGGAAATGCACAAATAAGAGATACAGAACAAGAGGCAAATGATCTTTCTGGCTGGGCAACAGAACAAAGAAAAGGTTTGGGGTTTAGTTTTAATACATTTTTTCTTATTTTTATGTGGTCTGATAGAATCTTTTTAAAATTAAAAAGAGTTTTTTTGTTTTAATACATTTTTTAATTCTGATAAGACTGCAGGTATTCCGGGGCTGTCTGCAAAGGACAGGTGGACGGGCGAGTCAGGTGCAGGATATGCTCCCCCCTAAGGCCATCACAAAAGATCTCGCAAACAGACATTCAGAGGTAGGGACAGCGCTGCGAACACAGGGGAATGACAATAATAGTAAAATAGTAACAATGTGAAGAGAGGCAGGCATGAAAGCAACATGAGCCAAACTTCTTGGATTGCAGTGGATTTAGAAAAGAGGTCAAAGCCAGTAACGCAAGCTGTAGAGGGGAGGGCCCCCGGAGGGACTTCTCACTGCCTGGGGGGTAGAACTCACCGGACGCTTCCCTGCCTTACATTGCCTGTCAGCCCCCAACCCAAAAGTTCTTCAAGGGCCTTCGTCCTCTGTGCTAAATAAACGGAGGTCCGTGCATTTTGCTCCCCCTCGATGGGAGAAAGGTGCTTCTCCCCCACCCTACGGGGCCTGCACGGCAACATACTTGGGCCGTTTGCTTTCTTTGAAAGTATGGATTCTGCTGAAGGCATCGGGATACCTTGCGCTCCTTCTCGCTCGGAGGCCACTATCTTCCATATTGTCAAGAACAAGAATTGACATCCGGTGTCTAATCTGTCAAGTAACTTGGGATCCTTCACCAAGCAACTTGCCATAGCAACCAAACATTTGGGGGGGCGGTGATTGGTGAAAAAAGTTTTCAAACTAGCCAGGGTGGGAAAAGGAAAAGGCATAGATGTAGGGTTTCTGACCTTTGTGTTTTCGGATCTGTGCTGTCCCTGTTCCCCACCAACCCCCTTAAATGCTAAAGAGCAGCCCTCAGAGAAATAACATCTCGCTAAAATATTTTTTCATGTATTTCACTGTGAACCAGAGAAGATTCTTTGAAACCTATTTTTAAATCTGTATATTTAAAAAAAAAAAAAGAAAAAAGAAAAAGAAACAAACAAAAGCAGAAATGCCAGACACCCAAAAAGTTGTACGAAGGTGTCTCTCAGAGTTTGGCAGCTCGTAGAAGGAATTAAGAAGACCAAAGCTCCAAAATACAATATAACTTACAAAATAACCTTTGGAAGGAAGAAAAGAACATATACATGCATGTTCTAAAATTTCATTTTCTCTTCTTATGACCAAGCCAAAAAAAGAAAAAAAAAAAGGAAAAAACAAAAAGAAGAAGATGCGCTTCCTTGTAAATAACATTTTTTTTTTTTAATCACTTCATATTTAGAAACGTTTATACTTCTCACAGGTGGTTTGCATTCATGTACAGGGTCCTTGGGACTAAAAGGGACAGTGGTTTCCAAACAAGAAGGAAATAAAGAAGCACACAAAAGTGTACTCGTTTCAGAGAAGGGGAGGAAAAAGAGACTGAAATTAAAAAAAAAAAAATAGAGAGAGAGATATAAAATCATGCATCAGGGTCGAGCTTTGAAAAAACAAAAAATACCTTCATCTTCACCACGGTCATTACTGCTTATATCATCTGCGTTTTTCTTTGTGTTGGCTCCTGGGGTCATATTGAGAAGGAAAATAAAGGGAAAAAAGAGAATTCAAAAACAACAGGTTTGCAAAAAAATCAGAAGAGAGAGAGATACTACCCAGTAAAAGAAAAAAAAATGTCACACAAAAAGTTGAAAGTTGTTACATTTGGATTTCAAAAAAATGAGATAGGGCAATGCAAAATGCATAAAAACATAAAGATGTCAAGAAGAACAAATTCAAAATGTTACTTGCAAAAAATATTCTCTATCCTGTGAAAATGCAGTTTGGGGGTTAAAATGATAATACTGCAAAAAAAAAAAAAAAAGAGCTAATGTGAGTTTGAAAAAAAGAAAATTAAATTATTAAAAAGGATCTCCCACATTCTTAAAAGAAATGCATATGAAGTATTCAATGTTCCTCTAATTTTAACATGTGATAATCTACATAAATTCATGAAATGTCACCAATACACTTTCGTTAGGACATTCCATAGGGTAAGAGAAAACACATTTATGCAATAAACACAGAAGGACTTTCAATAAGACACTTAAAATTGACATTCATTTCATGCAGAAGAACTTAAAACAGAGCATTTCAAATACAGATCAGAAATGTCAGTCAATTTGTTAATTTAAATCATGACAGTCACCTCTCGTCAGTGGCTAGAGAGCTATTACCCAGTACTTACTCCTGTTTAGTATAAAAAGAAAACAGCAACAACACAACTACCATTTTCAATAAGGTTTTCTTAAGACAAGAGAAAACATTATACATCATGTTCTCTGTGTTTGAAACACTTATTAAATATTACTTTGGTGTCATTGCTCCTTGAATTCAAGATAAATAAATAAAACCACCTACCTTGATGATCTGTAACATAAGCTAACCTAAGAATCTCCATGGGAGGTGGGGGCGTCCCTCAACTACACCAAAAAACACTCTCTTACACATTCTGTATATAGAATGCACCATTTTGGTTTTTCCTATTTTCCAGATACAACACGCTAGAACATTTCATATTGCTTGAATTGTTTGGTTAATTAGCTCAATTGTCTTCTTTTTATAGACAGACATGGCCCTGGGGGAATGCGTATCCCAGATCCAGTAACTTCAAAAGTGCCTGAATGACATTCTTCTAGAAGTTCTACTTAACGCAAAGGAACTCATCATGTTTCAAAACCAAGATCTGAAGTTGCTGTTTTTGTAGGTCAGTTACGGTTTACATATTGTCCATTTTATGTGGTTCAACACTTCTTAGCAAGCAGACCTGGGTGGGTGGGTGGGAAATCTGATTTGCTGATTTTTGAGGCTTAACTATTCCCACTCTAGATAATTTCAAGCCTCTAATTTAAGGTCATTGAAGACAGCCAGGAAGAGGTGTCTGGGACCCCTTGAAACTCCAAGTTACCAGTAATTCAACCTCATCTACCTAAAAGTAGAGTTGAGTCTTGTCGGAACCCACCTGTTCTTCCTTACAACACATTCATTTCCAAACCCTTAGAAAGTATCATGACATTGATATGTCAATCTCTTATAGTCATTAGCTTGATACCAAAATCTATTTATATCCAACAACAGCACTGCATTGAAATATCACAAGAAAAAACCTTAAAAAAAATCAAATGAGCTTGACTGTCTTTGGGGATGTTTTTGTCAGGGTTTATCAGTCTAGAACCTATCTCAAAGCGAACTCATGGACTTGAATTTATGATGAAATTGTGTACAGGAGCCTAAAAGGGACGCCTTTCCTAAAGTACACAACGTGAACGATATATAAAACTGTTTTACAAAACAAGTCCTCTCATTTTCGGGAAAAAAAAAAATTCCATTCATTCATGGAAAAAGATTTTATAAGCTTCTATAGAAACAGGCCAGTTCTTTCATTTAAAAAGAAAAAAAAATGGCTGGAAAAAAATTAAAGTGTAGTCAAATCCACAGGAGTGAGAAGGTACTCCCCAATTCAGCAGATTCCTTCCAACAATATGTGTTCCTTTCAAGTTTGACTCCCTCTTGTTCTAACGCAGTGCCCAGAACACACGCTCTCAACATGGAGAAGGCGTTCTTTAATGAAGACCCCACAACTGCACTTTACCCTCCCCAGGAACACGTCCTTATAATCCTGCCCCTTCCTGAATATTCTTGTTCGGAATCTCTCTTCTCTTCCGAGCTGTGTGCTGTGTCCTGGCGTCAGCCCAAAGTCCATTCTGCAAGCCAGGTGTCAGGGGAGTGAAACGCCAGAACCCTCTCCTAAGACCCACCTCTCCGTGCCTTCAGGCTCACTGTCAGGGTGCAAAATGGGAGTGATCTGAAATACGTCTCGGGCTGGATGCTCTCTCTTCCCCAACAGAGAGAGCAAAGTTCTCAAGATTAGTAACGCTTTCACAATTTCCATAACGTAGTTCCATCAAGGATAAAGTAGCAATCTGGGATAACCTCCTGCCTCTTTGATTCCCTGCCAAATTTCTCTGTTAGCCAAAGTGTGATTTTTAAGACCTTTACTGACGTATCACTTACATATCATAAAATCAACTCATCAAAGCATAACATCTGCTGACTTTTTCATGGACTTGTGCAACCATTGGCATAACCAACTAACTTTAGAACATTTCCATCAACCCCCAAAAGACTGTGTCCAACTGCGGGTTCCATGTTCCTAGCCTCAGTCTCGTTAATCTACTTTCTATCTTTCTAGATTCGCCATTTTTGAGTGTTTTGTATAAAAGAATTCATATCCTATGTTGTCTCTAGTGTCTGCTTTCTTCCACTTAGCGTATTGTTTCCAAAGTCCTGCATGCTATAGCAGGGATCAGTTCTTCATTCTTTTGTATGGATGAATAATACCCCACCTTATGGACACACCAAATCTTGTTGTTCCATCCATCAGTTGATGGGCATTTGGACTGTTTTCATTTGGCAGCTCTTATGAATAATGCTGCTATAAACACTTGAGGACAATGTTTTTGTTGGGTTATTTGTTTCCCTGGCTCTTGGTTAGATATCTAGGAGTGGGATTGCTATTTTATAGGGCAAATTGATATTTTAAGAAACTGCCACACTGTGTTCCAAATCAGCTGCATCATGGTGCATTTCCATCAGCCTACATAGGGGTTCCAGTTTCTACATCCTGTAGCCAAGCCTTGCATTATCGTTTTGGTGATAGCCATCTTAAAGGGTGTGAAATGGTGTCTCCTTGTGGTTTTAATCTGCAGCTTGCTAATGACATAGCGATGTCCAGCATCTTCTCACATACCATCTTCTTTGGTGGGATGTTTGCTCAAATATTTTGCCCATCTTTAAAATTGGGTTCTTTGTCCCCTATTATTGGAATATAAGTGTTCTTTACATTTTTCAGATGCATGTCTTTTCCCAGGAATATGATCTGCAAATCTTTTCTCCTAGTCTGGGGCTTCTCTTTTGGTTTTCCCAATGGCGTCTTTTGAAGTGCAAAAGTTTGTTTTTAATTTTGACGAGGTAGATTTTATCAATTTTCTTTCAATGCTTGTGCTTTTCATGTCATATCTAAGAAATCCTTGCCTAACCCAAGACCCTGAAGATTTTCTCTTATGCTCTTTCCTACACTTGATCGTAGCCAAAAGACCAAGAAGTGATGTCTTATGCTCTTTCCTAAACGTTTAAGAGCTGTAGTTCTTACACCTTTGAAGTATGAGTTACTTCCAGTGTATGATATGAGGGTAGGGTTGAAATTCATTGTTTGCATCTGAATATCCCATTGTTTCAGCACCATTTACTGAAACAGTAATTTCTCCCTCATTAAATTCTTGAGACACCATTGCTGAAAGCCGGTTGACTATAAATGCCAGAACTGTATTTATTTCTGGACTCTTTTAATTATATTCCATCCTGTGTTTCTGTCCACAGGAGCCCCCAACTGTCCCGATGAATATAGCTTTAGAGTATGCTTTAAAACGGGGAAGGAGAAGCTCTCCAACTTTCTCCTGCTTTTTCAAGATAGTTTACTTATTCTAGATCTTCTGCCTTTCCACACGAATTTTCAAATGAGCTTGTCAACTGAACAAAAAAAATCACCCACTGAGATTGTGACAGAAAGTGTTTGCCCAACCGCAATTTTGAATTAATTGTAGATAGCAAGTGTGACCCAGAAACATAATTAGATATCACCTTTAATGTACTATGTATACTTAATTTTTCACCCTTTTGTTCTTTTTCAATAAGCTGTTGCTGTATTTTTCCTTGCAAATATAGCTAATTAAATGACCTCAAAACCAACGGAGTTCTCTTAAATATCTAATTTCGTTAGAATCATGAACTACGGAAAAATAGGCTCTGCTGGAATTTATTCCCAAGTAAACCCGTCTTGAGCATGCCAAAAAAAAGGCATTTCAAAACCCATACACACCATGAGTTTTTTTCCTCCCTCTCCACATCTGCCCCAAATGCCAGAAAAAATATTCCTTTACATCTAATAATTAGCCTCTCTATCAAACCTCCATGGGGAAATAGCTCTAAATTTTAAAGAGAATATTTAAGCAACTTCAAACAAATATATAGCTGTTCCATTATTAAAATTTAAGTATGATTTTATAAATAAAATATCTTAATGTCCCTGGTCCTGAAGGATGTCCATCATTTTTTTATACCTGTTCTTCTCATGTTCCCTTTTTGTGCTCTAACTCCATCATTTTCTGAAGTAAGACTATTTAAAGGAGTACTTTGTATCCTAAATGGAAGAGAAATACTTTGTAGAGAATTTATGAAATTTGGGGAGGAAGCCCACAGAGATAAAGGGCCCTCCTGATCACATCATATGAAGGGTGCATGCTTGTCCCCATGACTCATCACTGCTGACGTTGGCCTTGACCACCTGGCTGAGGTATGTTTGCCAAATTTCTCCACTGTAAAATTACATGTTCTCTGCCCCTCTCTGTATCATACTCTTTGGAAGGAAGTCAATATGCACAGCCAAACCTCAGGAGTAGAGGTTGAAGGAGAGGATCTACATATACTGAGAATATGGTATGATACATGACAAGAGGGAATGAAATTTGTAGATGCAATTAAGAGTAAGAATCAGCTGCCTTTAAACAAGGGAACGATCCAGGATTAACCAGATGGGCGCAATGTAATCAAAAGTGGATTCAGAGTGGATGGAAGAGGGGCCGTCAACCAAGAAATGCAGGTGTCCTCTATAATTGAAAAAGGCAAGGAAGACATTTTCCCCTAGATCCTCCAAAAGAAGAATGCCATCTTATCAAAACCTTGATTCCAGCCCAGTGAGATCCATTTGGGATTTCTGACCTCCAAAACTATAAGATAAATTTGTGTTGTTTTAAGCCACTAACAATGTGTTGATTGATTACAGCAGAAATAAGAAGCTCATAAACCCTGTTTTATTTATTCATTCAGTCATTTATGTCAATATGAGGTTATGGATATTTATTTTATACTTATTTATACAAATTGCTCAAGCATTGGCCAGTGAGAATGCTTTTTACTTGGCTTCTGTGCCCCTTCGATCTATCCCCATCACTGTGATTTGGTTTTGGTTTTATTTGGATTGTTCTGTTTTGTTCTGCTTTGTTAGCGCTTACTTGCTATAAAGTGATCCAGGCTCAGCTTGTCTATTTCCTGCCCCATTTCTAGAATCAGATACTTTTCCAAGGAGCCCAGATTTCTTCTACTTGACATTTGCATTTTACAGGTCAAGAAGCTGAAGGAGACCAAAGGTGGATGACTTGCCCAAGCAATGCAAGACCTAGTTGGGGACCCAGTGACATCGTAGACTTCACAGCACACACCCGTGTCTCTAATTCATACTGGCTTGTGACAGAGTAAAAATGTTCGCTTCATTCCCTTTACTCATCCTGCTGGTCTCTCTATTACTACAACAGTTATTTCATTATGGCACTATTCTTAAATAAATTGCAATGTTTGCTTAATACATGAGGGGGACGGATGCTGCTCTAGATCCTTTATAACCATCTGAAAACTAGTCAGGAACGATTTTTGCCCCCCACTGTACAGATGAGACAACTGGAGGGAACAGAGGTCCAAGTACCTTGATCCAAGAGATCAACCTGCCACAGTTTCGGGATTCCAACCCAGGACCCCAACACATCACATCAACACAAAAGGCAACATCTGAGCAAATGGGGAAAATTGTTTTAGGCAATGTGATAAGTTAGTCTCTGGCGAGGTAGCTGTGTTTGGCATCCGGAAATAAATGATAAAACACAGAGATAAGTAAGCCCTAAGACCTTAAAAACAGGAGTAAATGCAGAGACCTGTCTGATTGGGGGTGGGTCTCAGAATCATCAGAGTATCATTTATCAAGGATGGCCCATTCTTTATGCAAGACTGTGGCAATGAACTTGAAGGACACACTTGTGTTTTGGAGACACTCCTAGGCGTTAGTGATAAAGAGGTTTTTTTAAGACATGGCAAACCATTACCTCCAAGGATTCAGAATCCTTAGGCAATGCTCTAAATGTAAAATACTACCCAGCTTTATTAAACACTTCTTGATAATCTCTAATTTACCTTGATTTCAACATTATTATATATTTACATTAGCATTGTATGACTTTAGAAAAGAATACCTTGCGGTGATTGTACAATGGGATTTCAATGGGATTTTCTTTAATACAACTGTTTAATCCCATACCCTTAATGACTCTAAGCCAATCAGCTCATTCTATTATAAACCCATAAAGCATTTGCTTCGGGCCAAGATGTAAGCTTAATATCTCTCTAGGTGTTTACAGATTTATGCTAAATGAGTTCCATTTTTAAAAGCATGTTATTGTGAGATCCACAGACAAAGTCACTGCTAGCTTAATGATTTCATTTCTTTGGTAATTATATGCAATTTTAGGTATTTATGAAAATCTTTCCAGGTAATGGATTTTGGTTTATATTATTATTACTTTCAGTTTTAGAAACAGGGAAGGATGAAATTCAGCTCAAAATATTTAACAGTATAAAAAAGAGTTAATAAGAAGGTGGTAAATAGTGTTAAAATATCTTCAAATGCCTGTCCTTCACCAAGAAAACCCATTCTTGCTGCCATGGCCACACCTCCCTGCTGGTCAATATCCCAACAAGCTTCCAAGATTTGGATAAAACCTCTCCTTTGCAGGGTCCCTCCCTAAGAACCCTTAAGAAGTAACTCCCTATAGTGTCTAGATAGCATCCCGCAATGCAAATTTCCCAACGGAATTCCCATAAAAACAAAGACAAAGATGTGAACATCACAGGAAACCAAGAAAAACAGAAAACGTAAGGCTACATCTGGTGGATTTCTATCAACCCTATTAAGGAGCCTAAAGAGAGTTCAGTCTTGCTCAAGGATCTTCCTATGGTACTACCGCATTGGAAATTGTTCTATAAACGTGATAGGAAATAAAACATTTGGGACCTCCCTACATGTAGCCATGTATCACAGAGAAGAACCTGCTTATAAAACCAAAAAAAAAAAAAAACAAGGAAATGTTGCCTGGGCATTATTTCAGAAAATCTCCTGTCTCCAACATCTCTAGGTATGGGTTTAAATTAGACAAAATTTAAACCAGCCTAAACATACAGGTGAGAGAGCGGGTGGGTGCATGGAAATGGCCAGCAGCCAATTGCTGCAGAGTTGGACAATTCAGCAAAAGCCGTAGGTGCTTAATATGCTTTTCCGTACACTCAGCTAGTACAGAGCACTAGAGGGTCCACTAACACTTAGAGTAACTACTACTTAATTAATACTTAATGTCAACTAATACTTACTTCATGTCTTAGTAAGGGACAGTGCAGCCTGGAAGAGTACCTTGTTGGAAATGGAATTTGAGGGTCAGTTCAATGGGTCAACAACTGCTAAGGGTCTGCATTGGCAAGGAGCCCCCCAGACATGTGTGCTGGAGGCCTGGGGCTGCCCTGTTGAGTGACGAGGACTCGCCGGACTGCTGGTACAGGGAAAGACCTCTCACAGATCCACCTGCTGGCACACATCTTTGGTGGGTACATCCTGACTTGCCCAAAGATGAGGAAAGAGAATGGGAATGGAGTGGCATAGAACAAAAGATAACCACAACCTTTGGAAAACTCTAAGGGAACATTTAGATAAACCATTGGCCATTTCTCATGGAGTAAAAATAAGACGTAATTTCTTCGGTGCAGAGGCATAAAAAGAGAACAGCCTGAGACAGAAAGAAGAGGAAGAGCAGGTCAAGGGAAATGTTGAGATACAGGAAGTGTAGAGAGAGAGAACTAAAATGCACGCTCTTTGTAAGGAAAAACTCATAAACCCAAGTGTACCTTAGATAGAAGACGCCACGGAAGTAAGTCTTCAGGGGGAAACTAGGTGCACACTGCGTCTATCCATGTGAACATCTTCATGTAAGGATAATTTGGAAGAGAACTACCATGAGGAAAGAAGAACTTCAATAGAAAGATACTCATGATCAACTCTTGACGTCTCCTCCGGTGTAAAGACCATCGAGGTTTCCAAATGCAGGAAATCACAGGATGCTCTGCAGCAGAAGGGCATTTCAAATGGCAACCATACACCAAACAAATTTACCGTAAGGAATCTGAGCACGTTCTGATGTGTCTTCTGGTGACCACTCTGATGAATAAAATGTTCATTTCTTTTAAAAGAAGACTATGTCATGAACCACCAGGAATTATGTTTATGGTAGGGACGCTGAACATGGTTCAAGAGGAAGAAAGGGTGGTATTTCACGGGTCTCATGAACCATGGAAAGAGCAAAGTTGAATGGAAACCAAACGAAAGATCAAAGGCAAACTAAGGATTTGAAAGATGGCAAATAGCATTTGGCACAATTGATATGTTTCATTAAAGGATTTGAGTATCTGGAATATTTAGTTTGACAGGGAACATTTTTGTAATCCTGCCAATGAAGTGCAGACATATCCTTACATGGAACACGCTCTGGAGAAGGGTGAACGATGTGAGTTTCCACTAAAAGCGTAAACAAGTAAATGATGTCACGACCATCATTTTTCAAGATACTGCTGCGAGTACTAGTCAATATGTTAAAAATATAAGTCATGAGAACTGAAAATATTCAAAAGGAGACACAATAAAGTCATTCTTGCATATGATTATGTACACGGGGGAAATAATTCAGAACATCAACTAAATAAATTAGGGTAGATGAGGTATTAGTTATGATGGTATGAAATCAATACACAAAATAAATTTTCATACATATGAATATTAACATATCTAAAAAGAAAGCCATTTCATATTAACAATAATAAATGGTCTGATCATACCTTATGAAGCATGTAAGACACACTGTATAATATAAAATCTGAGATACATAAAAGACTTGTCTTTAATCAGAAGCTTCTGGTGGCAGAAATTTAGTGTGTAACAATATCAATATATTTTTTAAAATAGTAAGATTTTTTGGTAACAACAAAATCATTCTAGCAGCGATTCTGAAAAAAAATATGCAAGTGTCAATAATTCTGGCTTGAAGAAGGTAAAACCAGTTCTTCTGCCCTCATTATAATATTTATTATACTTTCAATAATTTTAGCCTGTGTATGATGAAGTCTTTCTATTTAGAAAGTACCACTAGCTTAATATTTGAAAAAGAGGGAAGCATAACAAGTTCATCTTAGGGCAAAATAAATTCCGGATTAATTAAATATTTATACTTAAAAAAGCAATGATTATGTTTATCAAAGTATTCTATAAGGTTTAGGGTGAGATTTTGAGCCAACATATATTTATTAAGAAAGATAGCATTTATTAATACAGATGCTGACATTTTTGCATTATACACACATATACACATACATACACACATGATTTTATAGTCAGGTTTTATTGTGACATTCTCTGCATGTGGCCATGATTGTCTATGTAGACACACACCCATATACACACATACAGATATATGCATATACTTTTATCATTTATTAAACAGTATATATTTATATGTGTACATAAATATATATAACTTAAAATGATAAATAATAGAAGCAAATGTATATAAAATTTACATATATACATTTTAATGAATAATAGAATCAGTCAGGAAATATATATGTATATTTTGTACAAACACATACACATATACATATATATTTAATAAAGAATAGTATCACTCAGGAAGTATATATATTTAAATTTATATATAATATATATTTATTTATATACATATGTTTATTTTGTATATCTATAATATGTATTTATTTTGTATATGTACTTCTAACATACAAATATATAAAATATAAATATTTAATAAGTATTAATAAGTATTTATTATATATATTTAAATTTATATATAATATATATTTATTTGGTATACATACATTTATTTTGTATACATAATATATATTTATCTTGTATATATACTTATACAAATATATAAAACATATTTAATAAGTATGTATTATATATTTATATATTATAAATATTTAATGAATATTAATTATTATATATTTATTTATATAATAAATATTTGGTAAGTATTGATAAGTGTTTATTATATATCTATATATTATATTATAAATATTTAATGAGTATTTATTATTTATCTATATTATAAATATTAGGTATTAATAAGTATGTATTATATATTTATATATTATATTATAAATATTTAGTGAGCATTTATTATTTATTTATGTATTATAAATATTTAATACATATTAATAAGTATTTAATACATATTATATATATAAATACATGCTTAATTAAATATAATATATAAATATTTGCATTTTCTGTATATATATGTAAGACAAATTTATATTATGTAAGTCTACCTAAAATAAAGAAAAGGGAGGCTCGCTGAAGGGAATCCAAAGGAGAAGTCACATTGTGTCCATCAGCCATGTTAGTAAGTCAGGGACAGAAAGGGAACGCAAACGAGTCGTGAAGAACAGAAGCGGGATGATGGGGAAGATGGAGAGAAGCAGATACCTGAGGGAAACCAGAGCTGAGCGTGAAGATGGTATTTCTGAGTTACCAGCCCTGTCATTCGCAGAATAATGCAAGGGGAGAGCGAGATCCAGAGACATGGCCTGACAACCTAGTTTAAAATTACTGAAGTGAAGAAAAACACAGAACCCCGGGCATCCAAGTAGAAAACACAGTCTCTGGGCCACAGCAGACCTGGTTGGAGGCGACGGCGGCCCACACGGCCACCCAGTGCAAGAGGAGGTAAGCCGTAGCAAAGGCATCAAAGGCTCTACTGACTGTCCCCACCCCCGGGCCCCACATGCCTGGCTGGGATGACTGAGGGCTAGAGATTCAGGTATGCAGGCATCCTCAGCTATGCAGGATTTCCCAAAGAAGCCAAAGGTGCTGGCCAGCCAGAAAATGCTCCAGGAGGCATGTGGAGGAAGGATGAGATGAAGCATGACAGCCTGGAAGGGCAAAGAGCATCCTAGCGTGGTGGCCATCCATCCCTCCTTCTGCTCCCACGAGTCTCCTTATGCGCCCTTTCCTGGGGTTCCAACCCACTTCCATGTACTTGGAACAATGTGTGCTCTGTCTGCCCATGTGCTTGCCGTAGCTCCCCAAACGTCTTTAGGACAATGACAAACACACAAAAGTCTCTCTCCCCTGAAAAAAGTCTCTGCAATGCCAAGTGCAGATGATGACGGAGCAAGATCTATCAGGTTCTGGTAGAAAACCTTTGCCAATCCATCCTTTAAGAAGGTATTTTCAGAGATGAACAGACTCCAAGACTATATCCTCCCTAATGCCTAGTAGAATTCCTAGGAAGCAACACTCCAATCATCTAATAAATCAAGCACAATTAAACTCCATGATGCTCATGAATTCAAGGAGGATGAAGTCAAAATAAAGGTAAAAATGGGGAAATTATGGCCCAGAAGAACTAAAAATTATACACAGAAAAATCACCATTTAAAATACCTTATGAAGTACTAGAACAAGGCCAAGTAAACATCATTTGCCAAAAGAATATTTTCACTTAATAAAAACAAAAACACTAATCCCATCATGGGGGGCTCCCCCTGATGATCTGATCACCTCCCAAAGGCCCCACCTCCTAATACCATCAACTTGGGGGTTAGCCATTCAACCAGTGAAATCTGGGAGAACACATTCAGACCATACCAGATGCGTAGACAATATTTATGTGCATGAATTCATTTCATAGGATGCTTTGTTCCTCCTTTCATGACTATGTGAAATGCCCATGTGGGAAACACAGCACAGAGCCAGGACCAAAATCTCCATTTCTTCCCTGTCAGAACTACAGAATGCTTTGCATAGGAAGGCAAGTTGAGTCTTCCTACTGTCCATTTGTTCTAAAAAGCTAGGGCTGAGTAGATGGACCACAAGGAGACTCTGTCTTTGCTCTTATGAAGCCCATAGTCTCCTAGAATATGAGATGATTAATTTAATAATCACACCAAATTTTTACGTTCCTACCATGAAAAAATTATGCATGGGCTGGTTACCATGTGACTATAACATGGCAATATACATCTTGGCAACCCACTAATAATCTGTGGTGGTTGGGGGAATTTCCCCTGAAGAAGCAAAGGAGACGTGCCCTGAACCAGGATTTAAAAAGATGAAAAGACATGAGAAAACATTTCAGAAAAGGGTCAGGAGAGTCCGATAAAAATGAAACCGGGGAGTTAGGCAGCATTAGACCATGGGCAGAGCTTGGCGCACAGTCATGCACTGAACAGCATCCCCAAAACTCATGCACTGAGAAGTCAGCGTGAGACCTTATTTACAGGGTCTTTGTCAATGTCATTAGACGAAATCCTCTTGGATTTATGGTGGCCTCTCAATCCAATGATTGGTGTCTTTCCAAGAAGAGAAGACAGATAGAGACATAGAGACAAGGAAGTGATGTGGACATGGAGGCAGAGAACCCACTAACCAAGGAACACCGGGGGTTACTGGGAGCCCCACCAGCAAAGCGGGAGGCAAGGGATGGGTAGGTTCTTCCTTGGAGCCTCCAGAGGAAACCAACCCTGCCCACACCTTGATCCTGGACTTCTGGGCTGCTGAGCTGTGACGGAATACATTTCTGTCGTTGTAAGCCACCAAATTTATGGTAGTTTGTTATGGGAGTTCCAGGAAACTCCTATAGTGGGCATTTAACAATGGGGTAGTGAGCATACCCTAAGGCAACGCCTAGTGAGTCAATCCCTTCTAGAATCCCAGCTAATTGGGTATGAGCTGCACCTGTTAGGTGACAGAAGCGTCCTCCTGGGATCTGGTTACATTACATGGACTTGAGATGCGATGCCAAGGGCTTGATTAGAATATGCTGCTGTGTAGGATTCTTGCTCAGCCGACCTGAGTAAGAGACTGCCATGTGGTAAAGAGGCTTTTGGCAGCCTGCAGGAGCTGAAGGCAGACTTCACTGGTCGCTGGCGAGAAAGGGGCCGCGATCCATCAACCACAAGGGACAGAAACCTGACCACACCGCAGTGAGCTCGGAAAAGCAGGAGCCCCAGACAGGAAGGCAAGGGTAGCTGATACCTGTGTCTCTGTTGGACCCTGAGCAGGGAACACAGCTGAGATACACCCAAATTCCTGACCCACAGAAACTGCGGGGTGAGACATGAGCATGATGTTAAGCCACCGAGTTAGTGGTAATTTGGTTAGCCGCCGAGGAAGACTAGAACCTGTGGGCCACCAAGGTAATCCTTTGAAAGGGATGGCATCCTCTGTCATCTGCTCTCTGTGACTGCCCATCTCTAGTTAGGGAAGGAATGTGTGCAGCCAGCCCCACACATTCCCTCCAATTCCAGGTAATGTGCATTCTGTTCAGGACTCAAGCAAGGCAGGACCAGCAAGCCATCTGGAGTCTAGCCATGTGCACGGGCATTTGGGCTGCCCGTCCTTTATTGGAATTAAGAGCATCACAGATACCACGATTTAGCCATGGCTTCTAAACGCCCAACAGACAAGGCACCCGGCAGCCCTCAAGTTATTTCCGAGTGTAGGCAAACGTTCCTTTATGAGCCCCTGACATCTCAAATTGTACCGCCGCTGGAGAGAGAAAGCAATATCTGGACTGCATCTGATTTTCCCGGGGTGTGCTTTGTAAACCTTTCTCTGGTGAGCTTTGGCTCATTTTCTTTGTCTGTTTCCCCTTTTGATTTATGTCCCTCTGTCCACCTTGGTTCCATGTGCCCCCACTGAGCCAGCATGCTCAGCGGGGTGGACACCCATCATATGACACGTGAGATTAACGATAGAGGCTGGAAAGATCCGGACAGAGGTGGATAAAGGAAAGGAATTCCCCACGAGCCTGGAGCCTGCCTTGTCTGCCAAGCCCCACGATGCCCTTTTGGAGTGTAAAGAACAGAAATGTGGACCAAGGTGCGATGCTTCGGTAGAGGCCGCAATTATCTGCATCGTCCGAGGGCATGTACATAGAGCCATGACTCGGTACAGAGCAAGCATTCCCACGTCCGGCACGCATTCCAAGGGAACACAAATCATTCCCTTAGCAGCTTGTGAGCAATCGGGAAAGCTTGTGTTTCTCCATTTGTTCGTGCAGCAGACTGGAACTCCATGAGCACGCTGGCTCGGGGCCGGGCAGAGCCGCGGCGAGCGTCCCCAGCCTCGCCCAAGGGGAGGCAAGCCAACGGGTTCCTTGCAGGTGGGATGGCACAGGATCATCACGACAATGAGGAGCCAAAGAGGGTTTTTGCTTTTTTTTTGAAAGGTCAAATCACTGTCCTTACAAGAATGTGGCGATACATTACCATCTAGAGAAGTGGCAACCTCCCTGAGTTATAGCATCCTTTCATTGCCATGGAAATCCTTCAGAAAACACCACCATGTTTTCCAACAGCATTCCCTACACATAATCCAAATTGATTCTGGCTCCTCAAAAAAAAAAGGAATCTTTCAGTGCCCATTTTACTTTGGAAGCTCTCAAAAATGGTGAGCTAACTAAGCCTTTCGAAGGAGAGGTATTATATTTCGGTTGGATGCTCTCCTTCCTACTGGAAAGGAACATCAGGAAACCATTGCTTTAGTCGCCACGTGACATCACATGATGTTTTTCAGGTCACCTGGAAGAGTGTCCTTCCTTTTCTCATGACAATAGGGCCACCTTTGTATTCCAGAGTAATTTGCAAAGAGAGCAACGATCTATAATAATCCAAGCACAGACGCTACTAAAAATCAACAGGTTGCGTGTATTATGAGCATTCGTTAGGAACTAATGATTATTTCCAAGTAAAATCTTTTTGGCTGTCATTTACCAAAGAGGGAGTTAAGACACATAAGGATTTCTCTTATTTTTGTCCCCACACGACAACCTCTCATGTTCTTTGGAGGAATAGTAAGGTGAGCTGCATTCTAAAATCCATCCAATTTAACCACAGATCCAAAAAAAAAGTGTTCCGTTTGACCCATTTCTTCCAGTGCTGTGTTTGGAATTCTTGGAGGAGGATAAACGTACACATCTGAAAAGAGCAGTGAAAGAGGAATTAAATTCGGACTGTGGATTCTCCACAGTGATTTGATGCCTGATGAAAGCTGCAGGCTTGCCCTCCTTGCAGGCTTCTGTGGTTCTCCCTTAGGACCCCCAGAACAACCCTCGGTTTCCCAGTGTCAGTCAGCCACATCATTCAGGTGGACGAAGGGTCAGCTACGCTACTGTCTCAGCAAACACAGCTCACAGTGATGGGAGGCTGGTGGCCAGCAGCTAAACTCACTGAGCGGAAAAACTCTCCAACTGCCTAAAACCCTCGAGTATCTGGCATATGTCTGCTTTCCTCCTGCCATCTTGGAAGTCCAAATCCACCCAAGTGGGAGTATCCATTTGCCCACTTTACTATTCCAGTCCTGTTTCCTAAGAGAGGGACACTTGATGCAAACTGTCTGTTGACAACGTTAAGCTTCTCTAGTGTCAACCCTATACCATCATCCATGATGGATGCAGTAATTTTGTTGTTCATACCCTATTCCTATTTCATTAAACCCAAATGAGGAGTCAACACCATCAGGACAGAGCTGTAACGGTTAAGTGGGCAATTTCACGCCGTGGAGGGATGGATAAGTGGAGCCGTGTGATAAACCTCAGCGTAAGAGATTCAAAACTAAAGCCAAGCTCAATGTCATGCAAGTGACCACTTTTCTGTTTTGTTTTGTTGGGGCTAAAGGAAGAAGTCAACCTCCCTATCAGAATTGCCTGGAAACATGTGTTAATTGGACAGCTAGATGAGTATGTGTAACATGCACTATTGCTTTGAAACCAAATAATTAGGGAGAACTGACAGGAGATCAGCCAACACTGCATTAGCATCTTTTAACCAGATATTATGAGTTGACAGACTGAGTGAAGCCGAGCAGATTGGGACCAGTCCACTGTGAAGATAAATTCTATTAATGAATCCAAAGTGCATGGCTTTGGATACAGAGTTACAAAACGGTTCATAAGTCACCAAGACAAGGAGGCTATTGACAAAAATCAGCAGAAGGAGGTGGATGGCCTTTTATCTAAGCAAATGTCGGTGGTAATTGGATCAGCCTAAAGATCAACCAATTTCTTAGCTCCTGGGGAGGGACTTCAGTGATGCTATGAATATTTTTAATGATACAGGTTTGATGAAAGAAAGCAGCATAGGTACACAAAGAGAACAGTATGAGACACCTAGCATCCAATAGGGACGTTATCAACGGTGCTGACATAAGACGTCAAGGTGATTTGAATCAATAGTTCGTACTGTCCTAGGATCATATTTGAAAACACAAGTATGGCAAAATGCACTTTTATAATGTTGATGGAGTAATGTGCCTACATCCTTGGTTTTTGCCTAGATGAAGAGGCACTATTTTGCCGGCTATGGGAAAAGGGATCTAGGAACGTGGCCACAAGAAAGCGGATTTTTGCCTGCTGTCGAGAGGTGGTTTGATTCTGCAGAATCAGAGACTGCATAGGGATTACAGGGTCTCAAACAATTTTCACACACACACCAAGGCTGAGAGGACCAGGCAGACACCCAGAGGAAAAGTTCAATAGTATGAAAACCATGAAGAGGCTCAAAATCATTTAGAATAAGAACCAGCGACTACTCTATTAATAGTTTATCAAGCAGATTAAGTTACAAAGTGCCTTTAAATCTCTTTCATATTTAAAACAATTACAGTGTACATCATGTCGATATGTAAGGCTCACAGGTGTCATGATCACGTGATTATGGCAGACCCTCAAGCTGATTTAACGTGATGCATCTCCACGGAGGCTCGAAGTTCTCATTTTTTGCAAAGTCTACCTTTTTTCCTGGTAATTGATTACACGGTGTGATGTAAGGGAAGATGTTACATAAATTGAACCATTACAAGAAGAAGGAGAAGAGGAAGAAGAAGAAGAACCACCACCACCAACAACCTTTATTTCCAAACTGGTAGAATGAAGTGTAAGTCAACACGAAAATGCCTCCCCATGAGCCAAAAGCAACTTAGCTTCACACTCACTGTGGGTAGAAACTACATTGAGTTCCAACCTAAAAAGTTCTTGATGTAACAGGTCTGATCGACTCATCATAACAAAATAAAACTTTTACATGTAGTATAATGAACACTTCAAATTTTGAAAGATCAACAAAGAGATGTTATAGACACAATGAAATTAATCAACACGGTACAGCATCTTAGGGTTTGGGGTGGAATTTCAAGCATCATAATCATACTGAAGGGACAAGAAGTTTCCAGTAAGTTTTGATAAAACATGTGTGTATATATACATACATATACATGTATGTAACATACATATAATAACTGAAGCATTGGTAGCTAGGATATAGAAGAAATTACAGTTTTCACCTCTAAGACTAATTTTAAGATTTTATTTATTTGAGAGAGAGCACATGAGCAGGGGAAGGGGCAGAGGGAGAAGCAGACTCCCTTCTGTGCAGGAACCCCGATGCGGGGCTTGATCCCAGGACCCTGCAATCATGACCTGAGCCGAAGGCAGACCTTTAACCGACCAAACCACCCAGGCACCCCAGACTAATTTTTTTTTAAAGATTTATTTATTTGAGAGAAAGCACATGCACACAAGCAGGGGAAGGGGCAGAGGAACAGAGAAAATCTCCAGCATACTCCCCATTATGCACAGAGCCCAATGCAGGGCTGAATACCAGCACCCTGAGATCATGACCTGAGCCGAAATCAAGAGCCAACAGCTTCACCAACTGAGCCACCCAGGCGCCCCTAAGACTAATTTTTAATAGTCACCATTTGATGTAGACAATTTTGATGTAGACAATGTGTTCAAGACATGTGACTAGAAAAAAGCAAATCAAAGTTTCCACTATACAAACATCATTAAAGACTGCATGAAAAAAACCTATCTGGTAGAAAAACAAAAGCAATGGAATACAGACAAAATAGTTATTCTGTTTAAATTCTGTTATTCAAATCCCTCCCTGAATTATTTTGCGGGTTTATAAAAATGACCAGTTCATTGTTAGCAATTTTTATTTCGAGCATATTACAAGCAAAGGGAATTTTATGCTTTTTTAGGAAAAGGCCTATCAAATTAACATGTTAAAAATAAATTTGGTACATTAAGTTTACCTATAATTAAAATCATTAAACATGGTTTCAAACAAGCAAGATCAATTATGAACACTGCACTTCTATATCGGATGTTTTGTCTGTAGACAATCTGAAATTCTATGCCATCTGCATCACCTACTTAAAAATACTGACTTAAGAATACACAACAGAAGATTATGGATTCAATATGATAGATGTGCTTCCGTTCATTAAAGGACGAATCACTGAAAACTTAGTATAAAGATAATCCTAAAATACCTGACCTTTGGTCTCCTGAAAAATTAATCATGGAGCTATTTTATAATGAAGAAAACACAAGGACTCCATATGAGAATCCGTATTGATCAAAATGTATTAGATTTTGGAATTAACTCAAAAACATGCATTGCTAACTGGAATTAAAAACAAAACAAAACAAAAAGATATGCATTGGACCACAGCAGACTTCAACGTGTGGGCTGGAGTCACTACTGTGTATTTGGACAACTTCCAGAAAAGCAGTGAATATGACTTTGTTGGTAGCTGTATGTCACCTCCCAGTGCAATGGAAATTCGTAGTATCTATAAGTTAATCTCTCTGTTAATGGTAATTCTCTGGTAAAGTAAGAGAAGCCGAAAGAAACAACCATTCATGGGAATGAAATCAAGCTCAGCTGTAACACTGCTTAGAGCGGAAGAAGACAACAGAGGCATAAAGCACCCCCTGACAAATTTCAGCCCACGCTGATGGGGTCTTCTTCCATTTTTCAATATTGTCTGAGATCCACAATCATCACCTTAAAACATCTGTTGCCTTATTCTCTAATTATCTACCCCACACATGCTGGCAGTTAATTATACATTCTCTTATTCCGTAATTACAATCTTGTTGGCTTTCCCAACAAGACTTGAAGCTCCTCATGAACTGCATCAAAACCTGAGATTCTTTTGTGCTAACCGCCCTACCTGCACGGCATGGGATCTTCCCAACAAATTGTTTCTGCCTGATAATAATCAAATGTCACAACAGTCAGTGGGTTGAGAAGAGGGTAACCCAAACTTCAGCTGGGACACCACAATAAGACCGTGACCAGAAAGGATGAGAACTTCAGCCAGCCACTTGTTTACTGAGAAAATACTTGGTTTTGCTCCTTTTATCTCAACAAATACGGTTTTGATGTCATACCTTGTTTTCTTTTGCATCACACCAAGTACCTAGTTTTGTTTTGTTTTGTTTTGTTTTGTTTTGTTTTGTTTTTCAACATGGCTCAAGGACTCTTTCCTGATCCAAGGAATTTCAACAAAATACCTAATATTTTTATCAGGCGCATATGTAATTATATAGCTAGCTGCCTCCCCCTTACTACACTTGGGCAGAAATTGATACATTTTTCTTTTTCCGTTTGCATAAATCATTCGCAGTGGTACAACTTTAGTTACGGAGAATCCAAAACCATAAACTCGCTTCTTTCTCTTACTCATTGCTATTGTTTGAAGAATCTGTGCTGTTTATATTTCAGGGCAAACCTTGAGAGTTGTTCCAACTCAGACAGGGAGAATTGCAGGGAAACAGGCAACCTATTAACTCTTTTCAAACCGTAAGAGCATAGACACAAAAACGCTCAGAATCCTGTGGGACCTGGTAGATAAGTTTCTTTCTTTGGGTTTCCAAGATGGAGCTAGTGATACCTTCTCTTCCTTGGAGTTGTAGAGTCATGACCTTGCATACAGCCTTAGTTCCCATATAGCATTCTTAATTCTTGATTCTCGCCCAGCAAAACGCTAGCCCTGGAGAAATCCCAACTTTCATCCAGTGCACACCTGCGCCCTTGCCCATGAGCATAGATGAAGGAAAACACGGACCCATGCTGACTGGTCTCACTTTCAATTCATGATCATAAATGTGCAGGAGGTTCAAACTGGAGATCATACCGAATTTCTCCAAAAATTGTCCTTTGAAGATTCCCTAACAACCAACACCTTCTCTGGCTTCCTGCCATCCCCAAAGCCCCTTGTCCCATCTTCACTGTTGGTTTATGATCTCAGAATTTTTTTTTTCAGTGTAGGAAGGAGCAACAATCTAAAGAGAACATCCATAAGTCCCCATGAACCCATTTACCCGTACACCAACCAATAACTACCCCATCTTCTGTGCTCCTTTGTTTCCCTATAGGTAAATGGTAGGGCTCCCACCTAAGACTAACTATCACCCATCCAATTCCATCAGTTTACCAATCCAACAACAAGACACCCCTCTCTTGCTAGACTGGAATCGCTTTCCTCTTGCAGAGGAAATCCAACCTGCTGATTGTGTTATTATTCGAAGTACTTTCCAGTCCCCTCTGTGGGGAAAAAAATATACCCTGGCTGCTCTTTGATGGCAGGCTTGGCCAAAAGACTTACAGTGTCCCTCCCTGGGAAGAATTTTATTGCCCCACTTCAGTGACATGAGATATACCTGTTTGATATGTTTTAGCCAATCATGCATGAACAGAATTAAATTTAAGAGTGCCATTTCTAAGAAAAATCCTTGAGAAAGCTGATGTGGCTCTGCCATGTTTCCCTTCTACTTTGCCAGAACATCAGAAATGTGTCTGCACCCTTAGGTTGGGTCCTGGAATGAAAAGAGATGGAGAAGAGCTGAAGCGAATCCCTGAAGAACGCACAACATGAGAGAGAAATAATGCTCTCTAGTCACATGTCCTTGACATTTTAGGGATATTTGTTAATGCAGCGTAAGGCAAGCTAAACTGATTGATACGACATGCCTCTAGATCATTCCTATTGCATGATCTAGAGATCATTAGATGTGCTATTAGACCTTCCATCATATGAGAAATACAATAACTTTCTCTTGGGTTTATATATCCCTCCAACTGTTGCCTAGTTCTCTGCTCCTTTACAGGAAATCTCTTTAAAATTGTCGTCTACACACCCAGACTCCAATTCCATGGCTCCTATTCACCACTAAAGTTACTCCAACCAGGCTGGTCCACGTAATGTGTCACCAAAATTACTGCTACTCTGGTAAAACTTGCCCATGACCTCCAGGCTGCTACGTCGGTGGACTCCAGACTCTGTTTTCTCCTTTCTGTTTTTTATCTTCAGACTCTTCATGACTCTAAATACCACCTATGTGGACTAGTCCAACATCTTCCTCCACAGCATGGACCTGTCTCTTGAGATTCCCCTAAACTCAGACATCCACTCATCTATGGGGTATCTTGCCTCTGATGTCCTATATTCATTTCAAAGTCAAACTCCCAAGCCTCAATTCATCCTCAAGATTCTCTCCACCAGCACTTTCTCCAGTTTCATCCATGAACACCTCCTTCCTTTTCCATGCTTAGGTCAACAAATTTGGATTCCTTTCCTTTCCCCACATTCTACATGCAAATCATTTGCAAATCTTATTTTCAAAAATAGAACAAAGCCAAGCAATTTTCCCCACCTCACTACTCCCATCCTAGATGTACGGTCATAATTTCTCATGGTGACTCTTAAATGAGCCTTCTAACCAGTCTCCTGCTTTCTGCTCTTGCCCCTACAGGCTAATCTCAGCAAGGCAGCTAACGTGGTTCTTTAAAACACACCTCACCATGTCAGTCATTCCTCTGCTTAAATGCCTCCAATTTTTCTCCTTTTGTTCCCAGAATTAAAGTCAAAGTTCTTAATGGCTTCATCCCACTTGAATCCCAGTCACCCACTGCTATCTAGCGGTCTTCCCCAACACAATGGGAATGCTTCCACCCCAGGGCCTTTGCACTGGTACGTTCCTTCTGCCTGGAACACCCTTCTGGTACATCATCGAGGCTTCCTCTGTCACCTCTTTCAATTCTTTACTCACGCTTTTCCTTTTCAGTGAGGTCAAATTGTCCACCGTGCCTACATTTGTACTTTCCTCCACAATCCTGATTCTCCTTATCCCCTTTTCATTTTTATCATAACACCCCTCACCTTCCAAAATAATATGTAACTTATTTAATTCTTAATTTTCCAGGGTCCCCATAAAATATAAATTGCACTAGGCAGGAAATTTTGTCTACTGGGTATGTTGATGCATCTACAATGCTTAGAATACATGATGTGAAAGAGGGAATCAGTAATAAAAATAAAATAATCGAAAACAATATAGTGCAAATGTTTTTGGAATTACACGATGTAAAGCATGAAAATGAACGTTTAAAAATCTTAGAGAATGGGCACCTGGGTGGCTCAGTTGGTTGAGCGACTGCCTTAGGCTCAGGTCATGATCCTGAAGTCCCTGCATCGAGTCCCGCATCGGGCTCCCTGCTCGGCAGGGAGTCTGCTTCTCCCTCTGACCCTCCCCCTTCTCATGTGCTCTCTCTCTCATTCTCTCTCTCAAATAAATGAATAAAATCTTTAAAAAAATCTTAGAGAATAAATTATTTGAAAAGTTGAATTTCAGGTGAGTTCAGAGAGAACCATTTAAGGACAAGTCAAGAAAATGTACAGAATGTGCTTCAGCAAATACAAAACTACTTGAGATGTCCTTCCAAGGTTACTGAAGCATAATTATTCAGATGGTCGCTTCCAGTCATGCAGGTGTCTTTGCCTTCATTTGCTCATTTGGCTCTTTTTGTCACAGGTGAACTGGTATTTCATTTCCTTTTATTTCTTATTTCTGTCCTATTTTTGGGATACCATCAGTGAATCTACATTCCTTCTGCACAGACTTGTAACAAGTTGATGAACTGCACGTGTTCTCTGGTCTCCTGAGGATCGCTCCTTTTTCTGTCACCCCATCCCATTCTGTACCTCCTTTCTCCCAGCATCATCCTTACAGAGCCTTAGAAATCTCAGATTCCTAGAAGGTTCTTGAAAAGCTGGGCTTGGCTTTGCCAAGATGTTACCATCACCTGCCCTAGGAATGCAGCTGCATACCTGGGAAAGGCGTTTCAATGCTTATAAAGCCAACCTCCGTCTTTCATGCGAGGACAAATGCCACACTGCCTCAGAAACACGCAGACCTGTGTGGTGTCTCATGGTCTCCGAGAAGAAAGGTTAGGACCTAATTTTTCTGGGAGCCATTCCATTCAGGAGGCACACTTGTAGTCGTGTCATCTTAAAGCCAGGTAGAGAGGGGCTGCAGTAAGCTAAAGATAGAGACCCCAGGTGAGAAAGAGAGAAGCCTCTTAGGTGAGGTCCGTGTACATGTGTGTTTGTGGGGGTACACGTGGAAACAGGGACCAAGGGTGCTGTCAGTAGAAGACAGGGGATACCCAGGACAAGCAGGCAGGAACACAAACTCTTAGGAAGCTCTTAGTAAGAGACAAAGGGATGGGCAAAGAGAAAGACATCATCCTTGCTTCTGATGAAAAACTAGTACATGTCATTATAGAACTTTAGGAAATACAGAAAAGTTAAAAGAGAGAGAGAAAGCAGTACAGATAACTGAGCCACACACAATGGTCACTTGTATCCTATCTCATCGTCCAAGTTTTTTGGGGGGAGGGTGAAAGATTTGGGCATCAACTAATTGGATAGTTGATTACGATGCTCAGCCTACAGCTGGAGTCTCCTCTTTAAAGCTGAATCCAACGTACAATCTCTGGAAATTTTGCTTTGGTGCGCCAAAAAATAGAATCTATTTTTTCTTTTAAAAACTCTATCCAAACCACGTAAGATGGGTCAGGAAACATTGCCTTCTTTATTTGGGGCTTAAATTGTCTTACATTTCTTGACAGTAAGATTATTTGTTTTGTCTTTAACATCGCTTTTAAAGTCTTTAAATTTCTGATTTAAAAATATATAAAAAAAATAAAACATGCCAAACATTTTTAACATTCAATTCAATTATATGCTCATCTAGGAATTAAAGTTGGTGGTTTAAACAAATTATAATAACCTTAAGATTGATCATTAAGTAGGATATTCATTTTTTAAATGACATTTATCTATACTAGGTTTGAAATTTAGTGTCCTGACATATTTTAAGAGGGTTTAGTAGAGAATCAGTATTTCCACATGGTGTTAAAATTATGTGTGGTGTTAGATGTTGACATTCTGGATGCTTGCTCAGAGGTTTAACATTTCCTGTGTGTTCTCTTCCTCCTCAGTGATTTCCTTGGCTTATGAACATCGTCTACTAACTAGACATTCAGTGTTCCATCATTCTGTCATTTGTGTATCTTCTCTTTCTTACACATTCTCAGCCCTTATTCTGGCCCTATACTTTTGTGTTGGTCTCAGAGTCTACGTATTAGTTCCTCTCCTGTCTTCTCTGTATGCCCTATTCAGACTCTTGGTGTTTTTTGGTTTTTTGTTTGTTTTTTGTTTTTTTCACATGGCTTTGCCATTTTCATGTTTTCTTTCACTGTTTAAGTCCTGTTCAAGAAAATAAACCAGCAAATGTGTGCAATTTTGATTCAGTAAACTCTCAGAAGGCATGGAGTTTTATGCATCACTCAGCAGCCTGTCCCTGCCATTCTGTGTCTATCCCTGAGAGAGCTGGCTTTGTGGTGAGTAAGGGTTTCCTTCGTTCACGGATCCTGTGTGGAGTGATCCTGTGGTCCTCACATCCTTCAGAGATTCCCTTTTCTTTCCCATTATCCCTTGCTGGACAACTTCTTGTTCTTGCTTTGGATATTTCTTCTCTTCCATCTTACCCTTCCTCCACTATTATGTTCATATGACAGCGTTACCATGACACCTTGACCCTGAAGGGGACACACACACACTCACATGTGTGCTTGCTTATGAAAAAGGCTTTGTCTTTGTACATTCCTTTGCTCCAATATTGTAGTTGAGTTGGGCTCATTGGAGTAGAATTCTATTGCAGTGTTTTGTGTTCACATGGGCTCATGGCGTATCTCCAAGGACTGTCCTGGTTAGGCTAGTTCTGCCTCATACCACTGACCACATATCACAGACCTCTGCTGTCTCCTTTCATGTGGGCATTATCTAGAGGATCTTGAACAATCTGCATGTCACATTATTATTTTTTACCACTTACATCAATGTCTAACCCTCACGCTGTTTGCAGAAATATTAAAACAGATGGAGACAAATGGCATATGCGTTCACGTTGGAGTCACTCATTTAAAGTAACACTGCAATGATAATCTTTCTCCAACGTTTTACTGGATTCTGTTGCTCTCCAAAGCGAAGTAGAGAAGAAACTCTGTTTTGGCAGCATTTATTTTGCTTAAACACTAAAACAAATGTCCTTTTCCACATCCCCAGTAATTGGTGACTCATCCATGTAGCTTTAGAGCATTTTGCCCTCTCTGTGATCCATGTTTTGAAGTCCAGTCTCCTGGTGTTTACTGTATAGTTTTATGTTAGTACATAAAATCTTATCACCGATTAAAGACCACAGTCGTCATTAGGAAGTATTTGGCAGCATGTCTGGAAAATTCCAAACTGGGAACTTTAAAAAAGAAGAAAGAGACGTAGACAAGAAGACCAGAGAGAGAGGTTTATAACTCAGCTACTCCACAATGCCTCCAGGAGCTCATGTCATCTCTCTCTCTCACCGTTCTGCCATGTTTGGCTGTTAGGTTTTCATCTCGTCCTCAAGCCTGTGGGTCCTGATGCGACAATACCATGCAGGTCACCCACAACCAGGTAGGGGGAAGGGAGGTAGTTGGTACAAGATGTTTTGGTCCTTTTTATTATAAGAAAGATTTCTCAGAAATTCTCTCCATAAGAGTCCACAGGTAGGCATTCATCTCTGATGCCTCCCACCCCCAACCCACTCCAGGCAGGTTGGGAAAGTGTATTGGACCAGCTGACCCAAGTGTGCCCAGATCTCAGGACTATTTGGCTCTCAATGGGAAAATCTGTTGGGATGCTTGAGTTTCATCGAACTAAGGTTCAATTATTTTTCTAATTAATCACAATCTTCATCTGAAAGCAACAGTGTAGAGGAACACTCCATCACAAAAGAATAAAGCCCTATCACACTAGTTAATCTAACATCCAGGAGCGAATGATATCCCGTTAAGTGCGAAGGAAGACATAAAAGAATTAAAGGCACAATTCTGATGCTAAGGATTGAAGGGACAAGACTTATGAAAACAAAAAGTTGAATGAAAATTAAATAAAAAGGAGGATCTAGACCTGAAAGTAATATTATGATAGTACTAATAACAGTCCAAAGTTATTGTACAGCCAATTATTGTTACAAAGGAAGGTTAATGATCATTAATTATCATCAGGAATTCTTTTCTTGTAGATCTCAAAACTCAGAGATCAATACAGAAAGTACAACAGAAAATTCAAACAATGCCCCCAACAATTAAAAAAAAAAAATCACGCAGAAGTGCATAACAATCTAATAGCTCATGCAGAACCAGGATCTATAAACCACCTTTCATCATTTTAGAGAGGACTGCATTGGTTGGACTGATGCTATTTGTGTTTGTAACAAGACATGCCCTTGGATGAGGTGAGACACTTCACTGTGAAACTTCAGAATAATTTTATTCATAACTGAAATGAAAAATGGAGCCAAACTTTCTGGATGGCTGATATAAGAAATGGTTGATGGTTATACATCTATGAGATAATTGGATGGTATTCAAGTTTCCACAGATGGAAAATAATGAGGTATAACTCCAACACAACAAAAAGCCGCTACAATCAACTCAAGTCATTAAGCTTTTTGCCTAGGTGCCTGCTTCCACACTACTTGTTAAAATAAGACAATGTCCCCATGCCTGAGATTAGCAGAACAGGAAAATAGCAAAAACAAAACCAACATCAACAAACAAGAATGTGTATCACCCTTAAAGAAGCACACGAAAGATTTTAGAAACACATGTCAGCTATTAAAACTGATAAGATGCTAAAGAGCTGATACTGAAAATTTGGTTGTTCCCCAAATATTCATATAGTATATTCTATTTTTAAAATATTTTTCAAATTCTTATTTAAATTCTAGTTAGTTAACATACAGTGCAATATTGGTTTCAGGAGTAGAACTCAGTGATTCATCACTTTCTTACAACACCCAGTGCTCAACACAACAAGTGCCCTCCTTAATGCCCATCCCCCAACTAGCCCATAACCCCACCACACCCTCCATCAACCCTGAGTTTGTTCTCTATCTTTACGAGTCTCTAATGGTTTGTTTCCCTCTCTTCTCCCCACCCCCCATATGTTCATCTGTTTTGTTTCTTAAATTCCACAGAGGAGTGAAATCATATGGTAGTTGTCTTTCTCTATCTGACTTATTTCACTTAGCATAATACATTCTGTTCATTCCACTCTGTAGAGATTTCCTACAGACTTCGGCACAGAAGCTACATCTTCGATAGAAAACATCAAGCCATACCCATTTGAAACTCATTTTCTAGCTCAGTTCATACGATATCTTTTCATAAGACAGTAAGAAAGTTATCTTTGCATAAAACAGAAAACCATTATGTTTTCAAGACAATTAAGAAGATAATAATTGCAGCCAAGAGATGATATCCCTGGTCCTTTGGATTATTTTCATGTTCTGGATCATTGGTGGTGGTGGGAGGGAAAAATGCGGTTCATTTCAATTAACTTAAGGTTAAACACAACACCTTGATAACAATAATAAAATATGGGTCTAGAACAAAATCTAAAACCAGTGAAGCCAAAGATTGTCCAATGTGAGAACTGGCATTCCCGTGAGGAAGAAATGAAGTGAGATGCGGCCAGATTATAACAGCTTGATGTTTTGTTCTGCTTCCCACTGTGGTTGAGTGGGATGGGAGAGGAGCCCTCATCAGATAGATATCCTCATGATCCTGGACATAGCCAGCAACCGTGCACCTTGTTATATAGCATGACATCACTTAAATGCATTTTGTGTTTAATGTGGCTGGAGAAATCTCCAAATGTCAATTGAAATCCTGCCCTTAATTTGTCATAAGCAAGATTTGAATTTTAACAGGGACAACAGGGCCCCTTGCCCAACATCATTAATGAAGATACTAGAAGAGGGCTTGAAAGCATAAAAGCAGCACCCGGGGAGTTTTTTGCATACTGCAAGGATTTGGCTCGTCGATGCCGCACCTCCATTATAAATTCAGGACCACGGACAGCTGATGACTACACAAGAGACGCAAAAAACCATTCACAGCAAAATCATGTTCCTTCCTATGAGCGAAGATAGGTATTGGTCCGAGTGATGGCATGGAGGGCATATACTTCCTTTCACTTTTAGGGACTGTAAGAGAACGCTGGAGACAGATTTCCCTGATGTTGAAGGGGGCGGTTTTGTAGTCTAAACATCTGAATGTTGGAAATACTTATCTTCAGGTTGTTTTTTTTTTTTTAACTCTGTGAAACAAACTGAACCACTTAACACCGCAAATCATGGCCTCCGGATATGGACTAATAGTCTTCCAACAGTTCTATTTCTAGGGATCTCCCCATTTTACTCCTACATCTTACTCCTCCATTTTTTTCTAGGCATTGGGTTAGCTTTACACTTTACAAGTTATCTGCTAATCCCAGACCTTCCTCCTGACTTGTGTAGGTATGTGAGCCTCCCCTTAGCATCTGCCATGACCCCTCACTCTCCTTGCTGCTGTCACGTTGAGTCCACCTTTGGAATGACCCTTGTGTTTATCCACTCTCCTTTTCACTGCCTCCAGACCCCTTGTTAATCCCGCCTCATCCCTCACTGACCTTCTGCCCTAGCTCCTAAACTGGAGTCTCCAATTCTTGTCCTCCACCTTTGTCCATGCTATTCAATGCTGAGAGACCCATCTCTCCAGAAACTAGGGTCAGTCTTACCAATAACCCCAGTTAAGCCTGAACTCTTTACTCCCACATTCACTATACTCTGGGTCATTCCCAAATCTAGCCACAGGTACCCCTTTTGCTCCATCCTGAAATATACTCTGCTTTAGACAAGAAGGATCCCTTGTTCTTTCCAAGTTATGCCTCACACTTTCTTATTCTGACACCTTACTTACAACAGTCCCTCAACCATAACGTCGAATGGCTCTGCTTCGTATATTTCCTTTAGGAAGCAGTTAAAATTCACCTCTTTTATGATTCCTTTCCTAATGCTACAATCCAGACAGCATTATGCTTCCCTCGTATCCCCATTACACAAGCCCAGATTCACTCTCTTACCTTGTCCAGGAAAGAATGATATTTTCTTTTATTCCCATATTTTATTTCCCTTACAGTAGTAGGCACTGACTTATTAGACATTTGCTCAGTGACACATATTGCAATGATTTGTAGAGATTTGGAGCTCAATAAATATTTGCTGATGAAATGAATTAGTGACTCATAAAGAATGACAATGCTAGCACCAAGCTTATATATTTAAAATTAGAATAAATTAGCATTCGATTTAGTATTTATGGTGGATTCTAGCATTATTCTCACTGGTGAAATTACACCTAGAGGACATCTGACATCCTTGCCAAATTGGTGTCACTATGTTCAAAGAAAGTAACAGGGATGCTCATGAAAGAGAATTGAGTGTGCTAGCATAGTAGTTCATGCTTTGAAGAAGGAAGACAAGTAAGGCATGCTCTCTACCCCCGTGGAGTATGTGATACAGCAGAGAAGCAGCATAAACAAAGGTAAGATGATGGGGGGCAGTTATGAGATAATATATAGGACTGCATCATAAGCTAGAAAAGAGAAAAATGAGAAGACAGAGTAAACAATTTAAGAAAGTCTGAGATGAGAGAAGACCAAGAAAGACTGTTAGTGGTGAAGGTTAATCTGGGTTTTAAAAGTGATTAATGAGAAAGAAATATGTTTCCTAAGCAGGGAAGAAGCATCAGAGAGAAAACTAATTGTTAAGCCAGTATTCTGTGACAACGGATTCTGATCCAAGCTCTTTAATGCCCAGTGAGGGTCTTCTTAGGTTTAATTGAACATGCGAGATCACAAGACCTCCAAAAGTCACCATGGTGCTAGCTAACTCAGAAGGACAAAAAGGAAGTTGAATTTGTCAGCAGGGCTGGCAGTAGGCATCTGGGAGCTGTCTGCCTCAAAGGTGCTAGCTCAGGTGCAAAGACAAGATGTCTACAAGGTCTCCATCCATGGGGGTTAGCTCCTTCTTGGCACAGAAACTCCAGGCTTCACAGGAGTGAATATCTCCTATAAAAACCACATAAGCAAAGATGCCAGGGTCCCCATAGGGAATGTGGCACTTGCAAAAGGCACTGCCCTCAGGGAAGCCCAAGCCTGTGGCATCGCCCATGGAGTCTTATAGTTCTTTTGGATTCTTCCTGATCCAGACGTGATTTACCAAAATGGAGATTCTCTTTATGGTAAGCCGAATGGCCAGGATCGTCGTTGCCATGCCTTTCATCTGGTTGAAAGAAGAATCCAGCTAGACAAACAAAGATCAGATTCTCATGAGGGCGAAGGTCATGTTACATTTATGCACAGATATTTTGCATGTCTGAGCCCGCTCAATCATTATAGCAATGGTACACAGCCAAAATTAAACAGACGAAGAGACTGAGAATCCCAGAGGGGAAGGTAATAGCCACTGACCGGGCAGGAAAAAACAATGATATGAGGAAGTAAGAGTGAAACATAGGTCTGTATGATTGCCATGCTCATACTATTGATATTGATTCATGAAGAACGAAGAGCCAAGGTACAGATGAGAGATACCCAAGAACAAGCAGGATAAAAGTATGGTGTGATCACAGCAAAGGGTACTCTAATAGCTGAACAATCCTTTCTGGAGAGCTTGCTGCATGCCAATCACTGGACAGGCACATAGAACAGCCCATTCTCATATAGGCAAGATGGTCAAGAAAGCAGCTAACCCAGTGCAAATAAGAGCCTTGGGAAGGTAATAAGAAAGATACACTGAGTCGGCATGGCCACACCTGACCAGGTTAGAGAGAGAAAGCTTCACGGGAAAGGTTGCATTTGTTCAGAAACTTGATGGGGCCCATCAAGAGGCTGACCTGGTCTTCATCAACTGGCTCACCAGAGATGGTGACAGGACTTGGTGCTGTGAAGAACAGGGAACCAGGAAAGTGCTTGGAGCAAGAACGAAAGGTGACCCATCTGCCTTTCCTAAAGATAACTCTAGGTGAGTCACCAAAGATGGCGGCTCCAGGAAGGGAGACGTGGCCAGCATACAAACAAAGGCAATGGGGACTTGAACTAAGCAGGAAAGGGACAAAAGAAGGAGAGGTAAGAAGTGAAGGACACTTAGAAACAACTCCTGTGGTTTTCACTCCCTCCTCAACTGGTCGCTCAAGCCAGAAACATGAAATCTCCCCAGATTCATCTTCTTCTTTTGCTTCCAACCCGTCGTTAAAATCAGCTTCCACACCTTGCCAGGTCTACTTGCAAAAAAATCTCTATATGACTCTAATTCCAGGATGATCTGATACCTGCCCTTCAGTTGGACATGATGCCTCAGCTTTTGAGCATCTGGAGGATGACAGAACAGGTGTCGGTGACCCTTCATAAAATGCTGCAATGGGAATTAATGTTGAGCATCACAGATCCATCAAATGTAAGTACAAAGCCACAAAAACCAAAAACGGCCCAAGTATAGCCCCATAAACTGGCCTTACATGGATCCTAGCGAAATCAGCTAGCACTGTCACAAGTGCAAACTCCCATCCATAGCCACACAATAGATTAAAAGGGCTTCCTGCATTATCCTTTGGGAACTAAGAGTTTTTGTATGGATCTGGCCCTTTTCCCAGTTGTTTTGATGCATTGTTTTATAGTTTCATGGAACCAAACATAGGTAGAATGGCCCAGCTCTGTTCATTTCTTAGCAGCTAAGCTTGGCTGACCCACAGTGGGATAAATACTCTGAGACCAGGGTTGTGGTTTTCTCTTAACCGACTCCTCAATGCAATCTGGGTAAAATGCTAACACCTTGTACCTTGGAGGAAGGTTGCAGATAAAGACTCTGGGTGTGCTCAATTGCATTCATTATTTCACCAGTGAAATAAAATACCAAATAATTAGACAAACCCTTGTGGGTCTTTCTTATCTCCTCAAAAGAGGCGAATGAGGAGATATGATATCTGTCTGCCTACTGCTCTGTGGTTCTTTATGCTGATGCTTCTCTGTGTTCAGTGTGCTCATTTCAAATAGATGCTAACATCAAAAAAAAGACTATTTTCAGCATCATCTGTGATCAGTCCCTAAAAGAACAAAGTCCTAAATAATGTTTTCATATTTCCAATATGTTCTTTCATTAAAATTTTAGATTTAATTTTTTTTTTTTTTTACCTTTTTCCTTTCACTCCCACATACGTTTTAAATAGAAAAAGTGATATCCCACCTGCCATTCTTACATTTGCATGGGTGGGTATATGAAAATGTTTACATTGAAGTTTTGGGTAACTAATGCATAGAGAAAAATTTATATCATGGGATTCAAATATATTTTATATGCTCCTTTTTCATAATTCACTTTAGCATCAATATTATCGCATTCCAAAATTCTAGTTTTACACACCAAAATTATGTCATTTCTCCTTAAAATTTTGTCTAATCAACCTTTTTTTTCCCCCAGCATTAAATAAGAATTGCCCTTTGTTGGCTTTTTTTTCCCTTTCATCTACCTTCCTCCTATTTCAGCAACATCCAGCTAATTATCCAACTACCCACTGACTCACCCAAAATGGAAATGAATACAGAAGTTTGGCTTATGAAAAGACAAGGGTTCATAGGAAGATACTTGTCCTTTGCCAGGTTCAGTGCATTTTTTGTTGCTTGGCAAATGATAAGAGACTCTTCATTTTAGCCCATTACCAGCTTTGGAAACCACAAATGGGATTTAAGCACTGTACCCCTTTCTAATCCCACTAGCCACAAAGGAAGCTGGGTTCCCTGCAGCTCGACCCTGAACTCCTATCGTTAAGTTTATTAAATTTTAGCAAACTTGCAAGCCTGTCTCACATGGTGAAAAGACCAATGTTTAGCCCAAAATCTGTCTGGGATATATTTGTCCTGTTTTGTGTTGTTTGGTCCTTTACCTATCACCTTCAATTGTTCATCGTCTTAGAGACCTGTCCTGGTCATGAAATCTAAAGTAACCCCATCAGCCATACCTCTTTCATGTTCTTATTTGCCTTATAGCTCCTATCCCAATCTGAAATTCTGTCCTTAATAAATTTTGTTTGCCTGGGTATCTACTTCCTCCCCAACTTGGGTGAGGAAAGGACAGTTTTGTATCCTGTTTACTATTATATCCTCAGAGTCTAGAACAATGGTTCATCAATATTCACTGATGGAGTGAATGAAAGAATAAATGAATGGTGGATGAATAAGTGAATGACTAAGCCTATACGTAGGCCATTTAACCTGCTCCCATGCATCTGTCTTGGGTCTGCTCTTGTGCTGGCCCACTGGTCCTTCTCCGCTAACTTCTGATCCCTCATGATGTCTAGCATCTCACCCTGGCCAAGCTGGTTGGGGTTGGGGATGAAGGGACAGAGTGGTTTCCATGACTATGAAGAACAAAACCTCTAGGAATATGTCCAGAGGAACATGTGGACCCTAACATGTCCAGCATGTTATCCGGTGATCCCAGCCACAAAAACAAGATTGACCATTTTCCAATTTATAACAAATTACAAGAAAGTATTGAGAATTTAAGCATTATACTGAAAGCATTCAGGAGTGTTGTTCTGTTGTCCCTTAGTCATGGTTGGGGAGCAGGAATGAAGTAACTCTATGGGGGACATGCCATGGGGAAGGAGATGGGGGTGTGTTCTGCTCTTGCGTCATGCTGGGGAGCACGAGGTTCATGGTTAACAGGCTGTGAGCCCCAGTCCTCAACTGATCTCTGTGGAGTTATTCACTCGTTGTCATTCTCAGGTTCCATATGTGGAGTTATAGTGGAGTTAATGCATACTATCGCCTTCTGGCCCAACTAAGTAGGCTGACTGAGATAAGTCTTCCTTCAGTTGTCTACTCAAATGCCACCTAGGACAGACGCCTGTCCTAACCTAGCTCCTCCTCAACCAGTGCCAACCCCCCATCCTGCTTTGGTGATCCCAAAGTCACTTATCATGCACAAGTTGGCCCATTTTCTATTCCGGAGCCTACCTGTGTGAGTTCACGTCCCCACATTAGAACATGCGCACCAGGATGGCACAGAGCAGTCAGTACTCATTACGGCTCTGTCTTCAGTGTTGGGCACATAGTAGGGACTTGTGCCCGTGTGTTTCCTATGAGAGCAAATATCCTAAAACACGGAATTATATCCGGCACATAGTAAACAGTCAATAAATGTGAGCTGAGATCGTATGTTTAAAATACTAAGGAGATCATCGGCACCATTCTGTTATTTTGCCACCCAAGGGGAAAGGGGACTGACGTTGATTGTGAATGCCCACCTTCTAGGAACGCTTACCACAACCCTCTGTGGACTCATTATCCCAGTTTCCCGGAGAGTTGTACCAACTCCTTCCAGAGTACACAGGAGAGATTTCAAACAAGGTCTATCTGACTCAAACACACTTGGTTCTTCGATGTGAAAAGGTTTTCTCTTCTTGGTCACATTCTCTAAAAATAGCTGGGGGAGGATATGAAGCTGTTAGATCCCCTGTCTTGTTGAGGAGCTTTCTGTTTAGGAGATAATGTGAATGTATGAAAAACACAGTAGGAGTCCCATGGAAATGACAATAATTGACCGTTTTCGGTCTAAGCACATGGCAATCCCGTACGGTTCCAACTCATATATACTAAGAAGAAAGTCCTGTTATGTTCCAAGTGACTGTTCCTGACATTCTGAATCCCAACCAGGAATTCCTTACCTTTTCTAGGTCACAGACTCCTCTGAGGACAGGATCCTTTCAATGCAAAATACATTCTCATCTACCCACAAAAGTGCCACACAGGTTAAGGGGTGCTTCTTAGACCTCCTGGGAATCCATGGGTCTCAGCTGAAGAACATCTACGTCCAAGGACACAAAATTATCTTTAGCTTGACCTAGATATGATATAGGAAATGTATATGGAATCAGACTCTTAGGACTAAGTGGAAATTTGACATTTAAGTGAGAGGAGCACATCTCTCTTTTCTGATCTAAATGTATTCTCAAGGGATTGGCGTGTTTACATAAAGCCACTCAGGCAATATTGACCAAAAGCAAGCTCTCTATTATTTGGGAGGAATATATTTAGCTTGGAAACTGTCCCTTGGAAAATAACAGCAATAGTGCCTTTCTTTAGAAAACAAATTGACCTGGTTGGTACAAGATTATAGTATTTAATGTAATAGTCAATCTTTGATAAGCAATCTCCGGGCATCTCCAATCTCATGGAGAGAGAAAGTGCCTGTATAGTCGAGGGGATGGTGGGAGGATCTTGGGCAGGGGTTTCAGACTTCAGTCCAGAAGCTTGTCCCTAATTTTTCCCTTCTCTGCTACCAACTATTCACCTGACCACAGTTATGAGCCACGTCTTTAAGATGAGGTTTAGACGATATGATCTTTAGAGATGGCTGCAGATGAACAATCCACCATCGGGGACCCACAGATCTGCATCACTTTTAACACAACTTTGTAGAACTACTGGACACACAGCGGAATTGGTCAACCCAAGTTATTGTTTTCCTCCTCTTGTGCAGTAGAAAAGCATTCTCTCTACCCTCTCAAAGCCCTTGTAATGACACCCTTACCCCCCACACCCAGGACACATTAGTATTGCGGGAACCAGTTGGATATGCAGGTGATGACAATGTGGATCCTGGACAGGCCAGAAAGGAACAGAGAATGCAGAACACAAGAGGGTGAAAAGAATTCTCTCACTCTTCAACCTCCTGTCTAAGGGGAAGGAAGCAGGTGGGGCTTGCATATAGGTGTGTGGGTTGATTCATGCATATGTGTATAATAGTCAGACACACATATGTGTGAATTGATGGGTGAGTCCCTAGATACATCCTCAGTCTATCAAAATGAACTCATAAGAATATATGTAAGAGTCACCACCAAAGCCAAAATTCACCCGATATTATGGTATGGAATAATAATAATAATAATAAAAACTTGAGTATAATAGTAATTCTCTCTTTTCAATGCCTGTGGGTAGACTTTCACAAACAAGACGGATAGTATCTGCAATTCTTTTCCTTTTTTCTAGGTTATATTTGTTCTGATTGCATTTATTGAAATAGAATTAGATGTCTATTGAATCTAATAAAAACATTAGGCTTATTTTTAAAAAGCCTGATAAACTAAAATAAAACTAATCGTCACCAATTAATATAGCAGGTATACTTTGTGCTTAGACTCTCAGAACCAAAATTTTAAACTTTAATTGTATGCACAATTCTATTAAACAGCTTGGGTATCAGGTTTCCATAAATATATATTTTGAAAAGCTCTATTTATTTGAGAGAGAGAGCGTTGGGGAGGGGAGTGGAGGCAGAGGGAAAGGAAAGAGAGAATCTCAAGCAGATTTCCTGCTGAGCAGCCCAACATGGGGCTCAGTCCCACAACCCTGAGATCATGACCTGAGCCAAAATCAAGAGTCAGACACTTAACCAACTGAGCCACCCAGGCACCCCCATAAATATTTTCTTAACAGAAAGAAAATGCAAAGTAGGCAGAGCAGCAAACATGACAGCTGGTCTACCCCATGGTGGAGAGGTAGCTAATGGAGAGGTACCTCCAAACCCAAAGTCTCCTAGAGGGATTTCCCAGGGAGAGATCCCCTTGATACTCTTCCTTGCAGTGGAAGCTTCCAGACTCACGCCTGGCTGGTCCAGTCAAAGCCTCGGGGTGAGAGAGTGTGTCCAAGCAGGCTTCTTCCAGGTCGGCAGGCTTGCTGGACAACATGGCCCCAGCAACAAGAGGACAGGGTTTGCCTCCCTGGGGAAGAAGCTGGGAGAGGAACAGAGGCATACCACTTCAAGAAAAGCATCGCCCACATCAAGGGCATAAAAAGATACCGGGTCCGGAAGGCATGACACTAGAGGAAGCAGTATTTTCCTTTCATCCTTCCTTCTACCCTTGGTCCATATTCTAGAAACCAGAAACCAAACTCAGAACAGGTCTCGCAAGAGGGGTAAAAAAACAAGGTGATGCAAGAGGAAAGAAAGAGTACATTCATCTTATTTTCCAAAAATGGGGTCATGCTGCCAACATACAGTTGTGACCACAGGAAGTTTTATCAAAGATTGAGATAAAACACCACAAGACCCCCTACATTTCTTCGACTAAGCAAGGATGCATAAAGGCTTAAACCATTCATGCCCCATTCTCTGTTAAATTCTTGACACTTAGCACAAATGAGGCAAATGAACATTTTTAATAATGCACTGGATAATTTTCCAATATAAAATAAAAACAAGTCCTGCCCCCCCCCCTCTTTTTTAGCCTAGTTTCACCCAAGGCAATGCTGTGGTTCTAATATTCTGTAATTTGGCAAAGAATTATCTACTTCATGCATTGGTCAAACCAGAGATCATTTGCTAAGTAATATTTGAAAAGACAAATGGCCTAAGCATCAACAACACATAAATATGTCAAAGAATTCACTTAGATATATGCATGTCTATATGCATGTATGTATGGTATATATGTATGTTTGTATATATTTTCCAGGAAAATGAAGTGGGGAAAAACCTTTTTACGAGATTTAATAATGGACTGGGACCTTCCCAGATGGAGAGTGGGGAGGAAGACATCGGAGTACAGCTCAATATAAAGAAGGCCTAGGGGCCTGTAGGAGAGCAGGGTATGCTCAGGGAAATCTGAGCAGTTTGTTGCAAACGACAAGAGTACATGCGTGGTATATGGAGGTGGAAAATGGAGGGAGGTGACCCTGGAAAAGAAACACACGGACATATTTTAAAGATCCTTCTGCATTGTCTCAAATGTCTTTGGTTCTCTGGGGTAGTAAACAGGCAGCCTAGAGAGATATGGTCATGATTCATCCTTAATCAGGAAATGAAGTCATCAGACCTGAGAATTGGGACATGCGTATGACAGTCCCATGAAGGATGGATTGGAGGTAGGAGAGTGACAGTTTAAGTGGCCATCCAAGCTAAGATAATGACGCTAAGAGTTACGGCAGTCACTGTGGGCATTGAGGAGACAGCACATACTCAGAGATCTTTTCCAGGCAGAAATGATGGGATATAGATAGCTTCTGAGTAAGTGGTGAGAAAGAGGAAGTAAATTATGCCCGAGTTCTTACCTTAGACATGCTGGTGTCTGGGGTGCCTTTGACCAACATGAGGTGCAAAGGGAGAAAAAGGTTTTAAAGGAAAATCATCTGTCAACATTTGGACATGTTGAGTTTGGAGTGTCAATATGACATTCAGAAACAGCCTTTTCAGAGGAGTTAAAAATACAATCTCTGTGACTGAAATTAGTGGTCTGGGTAGCCAGTGAAGACAAGAAACATTCATAAAGATGTGCAGCTGAAACTGTGTGGGTAGACTGAATCATAGATTAACCATAAAGAGGTGAATGAGGTCAAGGACAAAATGTTGAAGAGGCCAATATTGAAAAGGGAAGTAAGTAGAGAAGGACCTCATGGGGCTATGGCAGAGAACCAGCAGATAGGAGCACAATGAAAATTTAGGAATAAAGACTGGACCAGGGTGACAAGCACTCATGAAATGTGAGTTGCCATACTGTAATGAGATTATTTTAGCATGAGGTTGAGGAGGGTGGAAAACGGATTTTGGGAGAAATGGAAGAGAAAGAAGGAAATGAAACTTCTGATTTCAAGAAATGTGTCTGTGAATGAAAGGAGGAATATATGTCCTAATGTAAACTGGTGTAGGCAGTATGGAAAACAATATGGAGGTTCCTCAAAAATTAAAAGTAGAGGTACCATATGATCCAGCAATCCTACTTTTAGGTATTTATCCAAAGATAATGAAAACAATAATTTGAACATATGCACCCCTATGTTCTCTGCAGCATGATTTACAACAGCCAAGATGGACACATGGATAAAGAACATGCATCTTATACATTGGTATATGTATATACAATGGATTATTATTCCACCATGAAAAAAGGAAACACCGCCATTTGTGACAATACAGATAGAACTTGAGGGCGTTATGCTAAGTGAAAAAGACCAGATGGAGAAAGACAAATACTGTATAACTCATTATAGGTGAAATCTTAAAAAGAGCAACAACAAGCTCATAGATACAGAGAACAGACTGGTGGTCACCAGAGGTGGGGGAGGGGAAAATGGGTGAAGGGGGTCCAAAGGTATAAACTCAGTTATAAAATTAAGTCATGGAGACATAATGTACAGCGTGAGGACTATAATGAATAAGACTGTGTTGCATATTTGGAAGTTGCTAATAGAGTCAACTTAAAAGTCCTCCTCAAAAGAAAAAAATTGATAGTAATTATGTAGATGTTAACTGGACATTTTGATCATTTCACAATATATAGAAATACCAAATCATTAAGTTATACACCTGAAATAAATATGTCAATATACCTCAATTTAAATTTTCATAGAATTATTCATTCTGTTAACATGCGGAAATACATAAGAAATGAATAAAATGATTGACTTGCTGCCCTAACGAAAGAAGGAACAGGTAGACAAGGTTGAGGCTGTTTAGGGTGGAAAGACAGAATGGCCAATGGATAGGGAAGAAGTACTTGAGTTGGTGCTAGGGGTTAGCTTCTAGATCACAAGTGTAAGGTTGAGCACCGCCCAGATTCTGGGGAACAGGAGAGAGGTGGGTGCAAATTGATCTGCAAATGTGCTGTGCTATATGGTCTCGGGGAGTTCATTCTTGATGGATTCTTTGTTCTCTCTGTGAAGAGGGAGGAGGCTATTTTCTGATAACAATGAAGGTGGGAAGACAGAGAATAGTGGAATGGATGCCAAGGGAAATGGGTCTGAGAGCTGCCAACCATCCATGAGGTCGCCATTGTTTCCAGAAACCACATACTGATTGATGGTGAAGCAAATCCGTGCCATAACTCCATTGGCTCCAGGGAGCAACACTATGGGACCAAAGAAACGGATGTCTGGGTCAGCAGGATAAGCTCAACCCAAGCAGAGGAGGGAATCGAGGGTGTCAGGGAGGGTTCAATTCAGATCCCGTAACCTATGCCTCACCCCTGGTGGCTGAAAACAGAGGCACCACTTGGAGAGCTGCAAGGCTTGATGGAAGACCTATCAAAGTGGGAGGCAGACTAGAAGCTCAGCGCCACTGTTGTAAAAGGGGTCAGGAACAGGAAGAGGGGAAGCTTGAGGAATGATAAGATCCTACTGAGGACCTAGGGGATGGCTGATGAAGAGAGCCTAAGTCTTCCAAACAGGGGAGATCAAGAAGCTCGTATGCTTCCATTGTTTCTGGGCCCTTTCAGTCAATGCTGGTGGCATAGAGAGAACACCAACATTTCCAAATCCATGTTAAAACAGGTGCACTCTCGTCCTTCACTTGTATGACAGAAGAGCTCTTGCTTCAAATATTTATGTGATAGGTTGGTTTGGGGCATTTATGTCTATCTGGGATAACCCTAACTAGAATGCACATGGTATTCCAAGTCTGGACAGAGACTCTGCTAACACAGGCTCATGTAATGTTTTCCGACATGCTTTCAATACCCATTATGAGGATCTTCCTAAGCTTGGTGGACCACAGCAGCACGTTGCACCTGGCAGAGGGCAGACACTGAAATATGGTCTTGTTGATGATGTGAATCAAGCCAGGGTCTTCAGAAAACCATCTATGGCTGATTCTGGTGCCTCTCTCTCTCAGGGGTGACTGATAACTCGGAAGCATTTGTCTTTATGGGGTTAGAGGCAGGTAAAGGGCCATGAGAGGAGCAGTGCAGGCATGGCAAGGGGATCTGGAATAGGGTGGCCTGCAGGGGGTTGGCACCCTGCATGTGCACATTCTGCCACTTCTTACTTCCAACACCTTTAAATCAGTGTCTGTTTCCTGGACATTGCATGAGTTTCATGCACACTATTTCATGGTGATTGTAAAAAAAAAAAAAAAGTCAAGCAAGAAAACTCATGTAAACAGTAGGAAAATGAACTATGATTATCATTATTACTATTATTTGTTGGCAGGTGGGTTACGATTCCATTAACCTCAGATGGAATCTGTCACACTTACCGGATGCTGACGGGATTATGAGGCATAAGGAGATGCACGTCAGTGCACTAGCTTTCCAAGAGACAAATGGATAGGAGTTAAAAGGTGGCGTGGGTGAGGCCAGGGAAACAGGGTTTAGGGAGGAAAAAAAGTGTTTTCATGTGTAATGACTGCTTTCAGGATATGAAATAAAATTTTTGAAAGCCAAGATGTTGTAAATGATATAGTGTATTGCTCCTTGGTTGACGGGTTTCTCCCAAGCCAAAAAAAAAGAAAAAAAAAAAGGCAGTGACAAATAGGAAATAGAACTATAAAGCAGAATGATCTGCAAGCCATATATTCCTCTGAGTGGATTTCCCTGTACCAGTGAAGCACAAGAAAGCTTCTGGGACCCTCTGAGGTTCTCAGCCCAGATCTCAAAATTGGGCTGATGGGGACGATCATTTTGACAATGCATCAATTCTCTCCCAAATATCAAGGGATTGTTTGTGTTTGTTTCAATGTGTGGCTTTCTTCCATGCAAGGGAGATTTGACTAAATGGATTTGGGAAAAAAATCATCCCATCAGCTGAGTCCAAACTCTAACCTTTTTTTTTCTTCTCCAACGTATTAAACCATCTGCTCTCCCCATGGATTCTCACACAGGTGTAGATCCGCACAGCCTGCAGGATTATTTTTTCTTAGTATCAGGCTTATTGTGAAGAATTCAAAGAATGCGTGAGCATAGAAATAATTATGGTTTTCGCTTTCTCTGCCGATCCCTGTCTGTCCGCAAGGCACGGTACCTTACTCCCCTTCTTAGAAGTAAACACTGCTTATTTGTTTATTTCTGGACTCTTTTCTGGGCTGTGACATACACAGACACATATTTGTATACACACATGCATACATACAGAACATTTTAAATCTACATATGTAACCCACACGCAAATGTGTGGATACCTATAAATACACATAGGTGTATATTCTTATATAGGTACATATGTAAGTATCTATACGATGCCTATATAGATTTAAGTGTTAAAACAGGTGCACTCTCGTCCTTCACTTGTATGATAGAAGAGCTCTTGCTTCAAATATTTATGTGATAGGTTGGTTTGGGGCATTTATGTCTATCTGGGATATTATGGATCTTCACATTTTTGCTTTGCTTGTTTTCTTTTAAGTGAAAAGTTGTTTTATATTTACAAGTGCACACAAGATTTCATTTACTCATTCCCCTGATGAGAGAAACTTCATTAGCAATGGACATCTATGTCCATGCAAGCCATAAACGGAATGTTTTGTGTCCCCTCAAAATGTATATGCAGAAACCTAACTCCCAATGGGATGGTATTTGGAGGTGGGGTCTTTGGGAGGTGATTGGGTCAGGCAGGTGGAGCTCCCATTAATGGGATTAGCGTCCATATCAAAGAGACCCCAGTGAGCCTTCTGGTCCCTTCCACCATGTGAGGACACAGAAAGAAGACAGCCATCTAGGAACCAAGAGGCTGGTCCTCACCAGACACCAAATCTACGGGCGCCTCAGAGATTCCTGAGAATGAACGGCTGGAGGGAAATGTCTCTTTTTAAATTTTACTATAGAATATGAAATTTCTTTCAAAACTCTCCACCAATTCATCCACCCACTAGCAAGGTGTAAAAACACTTATTTGACCAAGCCCACAGATAACTGAATTTATTTTTGTCATTAAGCCAGGCAAAAGGATAATACAATAAAGTAAAATAGTCTTGACTTTCCTTTAACGTGAATGCGTTCGGGTACGTCTCTTGATGAGTTTTAGACATTTTATTTCTTCGACTATGAGCTTCCTTAATGGCTTTGACACACTCATTTGCAATTTGTTCCTCTCCTTTCTGGTGCCATGTAATTTGTCACTTTTATTCTCAATTTGCTATTCTCATCTACACACAATTTCCATATCCTACCCGTAGCATTTCCCTGCTACAATTCACAGTGGGGCATTTTGCACGCGCCGAAATTTGCAAATCCGCAAGCAGGGGAAAGGTGAAAAGTGGTACCTTTTGGAAATTGGCCAAAAATGCCAACTAAAGCAGTTTCATTTTCTGTGTGACATTTGTCATGCTCCATGCACGGAACATTTTAAATTGCACACCTGACCTTTTTAACAATAGCAGGAAATGCCAAGAGAAAATGCAAAGCTCTTCATTTTCTCCCTTAAGCCCCCATAGAAGCCATTTTTCACGGTCCATGGCTAGAGTCTATGATAAGATTGTCAAGGTGCCTGAAACAAGCCATCAATTTCCAAGCAGTTTTCCATCCACCCAGGAGAACATCACGCACTCGTGTGGCATGTTGTAGGGACCTTGATTTCCTTAGCTCTGGTTAACAAAAGCTGCTGCATAATCCTACATGAGTCAGTCTGAGATAAAGAGGAAATCAGCCCTAGGGTATAAACTGACAAGTCCCCGTCACCATTTTAAGAACAGAATTCCTTAAATCCTATCTGGTTACTCAAGAGCGGGCAATAAAAGTCTTCTCCCAGTGACCCTTAGGCATCCACACCAGAAAGAAGAGAAATAATAAACTTCCACTTTGAACATCAAAGCGCCGTATCTACTAGTTTCTACTTAGCTTTTGAACCGTAGTAACAATGGATGTTTGCTGAGTGTTGAACCTGTTTAATGATGACCAAAGAAGAATATATAATGCCAAATTCACGTAGTTATCTTAAATTAATGAACACATCTCCACAGAGTTGAGAGCGTACCATTCACAGCACACAATGAAGAATATGAGTATGTATAGTCATTGGAATTTGGGCAGACTTAATCGCAGTAAAATAATTTTTTAATTGCTGCGATTTAAGAATTAATTAAGATGAAATATTAAGAAGTACTTCTCTATTACCTGAACTACTTTCTTTTATGGACAGTAGATTTCTGGTTATATGTCTTTGAAATCAAAATCACTTATTTTTTTCAAAATGTCAAAAATAAAATAGCACGGATACGAGATCTAAAGTGTGAGTTTTCATGTTAAATTAAGGAAAACATGCATCGTGTGAAATTCTTCAGTTTCCTTTCAGAAACACATCTTGAGCATCCCTTTTTCAAAAGAGGCTATTATTGGGCGCCTGGGTGGCTCAGTTGGTTAAGCGACTGCCTTCGGCTCAGGTCATGATCCTGGAGTCCCTGGATCGAGTCCCGCATCGGGCTCCCTGCTCAGCAGGGAGTCTGCTTCTCCCTCTGACCCTCCCCCCTCTCATGTGCTCTCTCTCATTCTCTCTCTCTCTCAAATAAATAAATAAAATCTTTAAAAAAAAAAATAAAAAAAAAACAAAAGAGGCTATTCAAGGGGCGCCTGGGTGGCTCAGATGGTTAAGCGTCTGCCTTCAGCTCAGGTCATGATCCCAGGGTCCTGGGATCGAGCCCCACATCGGGCTCCTGGCTCAGCGAGGAGCCTGCTTCTCCCTCTCCCTCTGCCTCTCTCCCTGCTCATGCTTTCTCTCTCTCTCTCTCTCTGTATCTCTGTGTCTCAAATGAATAAATAAAATCTTTAAAAAAAAAAAATTAAAAAAATTAAAAAAAGAGGCTATTCAATATCTATTTTTCTTTTACGTATTTAGACTTTCAATTCTTAAAATCACAGCATCCGGGGAGGCATTGAGATTCCGATTTGTCGTAAACAGACCATAAAATGCAACCATCTTCATAATCGTAAGAATTATTGCAACAATAAGAATCCCAGGGATGGGGGGAGGAGGGGGAAAAAAAAAGAATCCAAGGGATTGGAAAGAGGAGTAAAAAAATAAAAAATACAGAAATAAAAACCCCGCTCTTGCTTGTGTCCAGCATGGTATCTGTCCGCCCTACCCCGGCCCCCACCACTCTGTCTGCTTACCTCTCCCTTTGACCCCTCCCCCTCATGCTCTATCACTCTCTCTCAAAATAAATAAATAAATAGTAAAAAAGAAAAACACCCCGCCTTATGTAGTGTCTGCTTCCTAGAAAGTCTTGCACAAATGTGTGCTCTGTTGGCTTCGTTTACCCACGAGGATTAGTCACGGCAGTACATGAAAATTAAAGTCCTAAAGCATCTTTTGGTTGTGATCAAAATGCTTTGCTTGGTTAGGTAGAAAGCAAATCACCTATTTCCCCCAAGATACAACTGAGGGCATTGCTCCTTCCTGACAATGCATACATCACGTGGCACCGGGGTCCTTCCTGTCAGGGACGGTGACATAACCCATGGCCATGGCTTGCATACATCACAGGGCATTATGACATGAACACATGGCGTTTGACTTTATTATCCAGTAAGCCCGCTCAATTACTCGCATCTCCAAGAAAAATTTGGTGTATCCCCATCCAACCCATTTCCAACTTTATAATTGCAAAGTTTGCCTTTGGTTGTTTTTGTTGTATCCTTAAAAAGACAGTGGTGTGCAAGTAACATTCAGACAACTGCAAACAAGCACGTTTCCGTACCAAGTTTTATGATTTTCTGTTAACTCAAGTTACCTGCCTAAAATGTTCTATTTCAGATCATCCTTCATCATTCATATTATAATTTATTACATAATACTTATATGCCATTTATTTTATTTATGATATTAATAATAAATAATACTATTATTTATTATAGGTGAATGGCTTATTGTTGATATTACTACATTTAAACTATTATTATCTGAGCAGGATTTTGCAATCAGACGATGCTTGATGTGACAGAAATGATACTGAACATCTTATAATCGTGGGAGGTTGCCACGGTCCCTAAATCACTGACACCCCTCCGATTTTCCTTTCAAATACATATCATTCATATTAACATTTACTATGTAGGACTTTTACATTATATGTTTATGTTGCTATTTATCATGTATGCATTACTTATTATGGAGGTTGTGATATTTAAATAATTATTCCTTGAATAATATTTTGTACCAAGCATTAATCTCAAAGGACGCTTGCCGTGAAGGCAATGCCTTCCAAAGTCATACATCATGAGGCTGCATTGTAGGAAAAGACAATGCTCTTTACAACCTCAGTTCAGACAGAAATATAGAAAAAGATCAACTCTTTACATGGGCCTGTACTCGAGCACCTTGTAAGCGTCCAGTGTATCCCACCTGGAGTGTTTCCCACAAAGGTAAGTGATCCAGACAGAAGCTAAGGGGAGAGCCCATCTGACCTTCTATTCCCTTACCCAAAGTCTAAATGTATTATTTTTTTATTTCAACTTTTTATTCAAATTCTAGTTAGTTAACATACATGGTAATATTGGTTTCAGGTGTAGAATTTAGGGATTCATCACTTACATACAACACCCAGCCCTCATCACAGCAAGAGCCCTCCTTAATCCCCATCACCCACCCCTCTACCACCCAAGTCTAAGTGTATTATTGGTGGACCCCAGAGTGATCTGCTGATGAGATGTCCCCATTGCTCCCCGCCCAGAGGAATCTATCCCAACACTGACCGTGACTCACCCTTGCTTCACATCCTCCAACAGGGACCAGAATGACCTGGCCACTCTCTACGTTTCTTTAGGGAACTCATGCCTCTCTTTGGTTGGTATCTGTACCAACAAATGTTCCAGCCCAAGGCCCATGCACAGGATGTTCTCACTCACAACTCTTCACCTCCCCACTGTGGAACGCCCATTCTATCCTTCTCTGAAACATGAGGTCAGCTGGCTTGCTCATGACCACAACACTCCTTTTCCTCCATGGCACTGATCCCACTTTGTACTTTATATTCACTGGGCTGTTCGTTCGGTTGTTGGTTGTCCCTGTATTTCTACCGTAAGCTCCCAGAAGGCAAAGACTGAGCATCCCTCCCTTGAACATTTTTCCCACAGAGCCTAGCACAGAGCCTCACACAAGTTACATGGTTAAAAAATGCTCATGGGGGCCCTGGGTGGTCCAGTCGGTTAAGCATCTGTCTCTTGATTTTGGCTCAGGTCATGATCTCAGCGTCGTGGGATCAAGTCCCACAGCCAGCCCTGCACTCAGCACAGAGTCTACATATCCCTCTCCCTCTGCCCCTCCCTCCTGCTCACCCGTGCTCTCTCTCTCAAATAAATAAATAAATATCTTTTTTTGTAAAAAAATGCTCGTTAAATCAATGAATGGAACAAAAACAATCCCTACATAATAAAGGGACAATTTCAACATGTTAACTGAGCATCTAAGATAATTGTAAGTAAATTCCATAAAGCAATTCATAATTTGGCAAGAACTTCATTTCATCCACTAGATACATTTTTCCATAATGATAAGAAAATTGCGAACAGAGCATTAAACTAAATTTCTACAAAGACTATGTATAATCTGACGTATCACATAAGTAAATTGCAATGAGTGGTATGTAGGTGCTGTTTGCTAAAAGCAGGCAGTTAAAGATGAGTAAATGTTAATGTCTATTTAGCAAACAAAACTGAATGAATACCTAACCCTCTACATTTTGAGATTGTATCTCCCTGTCATCCCCCATTACCCATTAGGACTTTTATGCATGGCTATACTGTCTGGGTAAAAACAAGAGCTCATTAATATCTGTGCAAGCCTTAATTATTATCATAAAATAATTCCATACAGCACCTAGAATTTTTCTAAGAACACAGCAGGTATTTGAGAAATAATAGTAAAATTGAATGCTAAAGGAATTGAGGAGTGTTCTTATTTAAACTGGAGTTGCCTACCAATGGTAAAAGATACCTTTTAAAAATCTACAAGTAGTATGTAATTATTTTCAGCCTTTTCTTACCCATATATCCACCCCAAGAGTATAAGGAAGTGAGAAAGCAGAAGTCAATGTGGAGAAGGACGACCCTCTCCCCATCCAGAAAAAGGGTTGGTGGGGGAGGGGGACATAGGTGGAAAAGAGTGGAAACCACCCACCATTCCATTTAGCAAAAGGTTTATGGGGTGGTGATGCCAGGTCAAGTAGGATCTTGCAGAAAAGGTTCAGTATGGCAAACTTGCAAATGTCTGCTGTGTGCATGCCTGCAGACCAAGTAGGAGTGGGGAAATATCTTGACTTCAGACTTGGGCAAGTAGGGGACCACCTCACTTGGCCACTAGTGATGATGCACCATTGACATATGTAACCGCCAAGTACCTCCATTTCTTGCTCTGTAAAAGGAGGGTAATTAACAATGCTGTGGTATTTGGTGTCAGGAACCATGCACCTGCAAGATGGTGGACCAAGGTGAGGCTAAATCTGAGAACAGTCCTAATAGGACCTGATAATATGAACACTAACAGTCTCCAAGCTCTGCACTAAGATCACCTCTCCTGGAAAGATGAAGCTGGAACATGCTTTAATAACCTAATTTTAGTTTTTCCTTTTGTACATACTTCCTAATAATCTCAGGGTTGAGCTGAACTTGTAGTGTTTGATCTTCCCATATTCTCCCATCATGAACATATCTATCATCTATCCATTCCACTATTAATATATTTAGATAAACGTAAGTAAAAATTATTTTCATCTTAAGAATTTCAAGAAGGTACTAGGGACGATGGAGTAGAATGTTAGTGTCACAGACCTGACATGGAAAATTAGCAAATAATTATTATGTCATATCTTTATCTTTACGTTTACTTTTACCCTGTTTTGATTCTACTTTATTAGAACCTCATTTTAGGATGTATGAAAGTAGTTAATTTAACTACATTGAGTTGCATGTTTGTTCCCATAAAAAACCATGTTTATGGTGCTGTATGTAGGAATATAAAAATAACAATATAATTTCATTTTTTAAATCAATAGTGTAAGTTTTAAGAATCAATTAAAGAGCATCCTTGCAAATTGTATAAAAATATCAGAATCTTACAATCTTAGAAGTTTGAACTGTGTGAAAGATCTAAAGCAGGATTTTCATTGGCATATGGTATATTCAAAAGCAGTGGTTCTCAAGCAGAGGTGATTTTGGCCCACAGAGGTTGTTTGACAGTGTCTAAGACATTATTGGTTTACATAACTTGAGGTGGGGGCACAAGCCAGGGATGGTGCTAAACTTCTTACAATGCACAGGGTGGCCCCACCTAATAAAGAATTATGCAGCCCACAGGGACAGCAGGGCCAAGGTTGAGAAATCTAGTCTTACAGGGAAGAAACAGAGGAAGGAGGGAAGGAAAGAAGAAAGGAGGAGGGAAGGAAGGAAGGGTGAAGGAAAGAAAGAAAAAAGAAAGGAAGGGAAAACAGAAGGGAGGCCGTAGGTAGGGAATTAGGGAAGGAGAGAAGGAATAAAACAAGTTGGTACTACTGAGGGTCTGATATGTGTTAAAAAAGAAAAAAAAACCTGGTCATTTTTTATGAAGACAACCTCTGAAAGCTCGAGATTTTAATCTCCATTTTCCTGTCCTGTCCTCTTGTGTTGGTCAATGAGTTGCCCCAAACTGTGCTGGTCCCAAGACCCTGCTACTGGGAGGCCTCCTACATCCCTAAAATCAAGGTTTCCTGTCTTATGTCTTGTGTTCCAGAAGACAGAACCCTCACAGATCTAGTTTCTACAAGCGCCCTTCTCTACAGAACATTACAAGAGATTCTACCGAGGGTTGACTATCAGCTCCTGGAATTTAGACATTATTCAAAATTGATAGTGGATGTTCCAAAAAAATAATAATAAGTGGCATTACTGTTTTAATCCTATTTTTGTTCTCATCCTCTGATTTTAGATCATCATTCATCCTTATAACATGCAGCTGTATTCCAGCCAACTGTGTAATACTATAAAAGCCCTTTTCATGAAACCTATTTTCTCACAGACATGGATTATAGAGTAAGACATAGCCCAACTCTCTCTGGAAAAAAAAAACTGGCTCATAGAGTAAGAGTGTATGAGAACTGGCTTTCCCAATTGAGGAAGATGTTTCTCACTATTTCCTCCCTCCCTTTCCACTTCCTTCCTCCTTCCTTCCATCTTCCTTCTGTCTCCTTTCTTCTTTCCACCTGGCCCCCTCTGTCTCACTCTTCCTTGATAGGGTGGAAATCTCTCAAAGGAAATAGCTTCCACTTACATTGTTAGCACATAAAACAACCCTGAGAGACATTCCCTCTATGGGAAAATCACATCGTGATAAGACATAGTTTGTTAGTGAATTTCTGAGCTCACTATCCAAGGTTGTAAGAGAACTAACCAAGGTTGATCTCCCCCATACATGTTGCCCCAACGGTGTGAGCTGAAGGATACCTGAGTGTCCTGAGTAATGGGAAAACTGGAAGAGACTGGCCATGAAGAGACTATGTCCATAGTTGCATGAACATCAGTGCACGGAAGTAGGCACCTGTCCGGTGGTCAGATCAGTAAGAGAGGGGTGCTCTGGCATGGTGGAGAAGCTGGGCCCCTAAGTGGGCTCAAATCTCACACATGAAGCTCCTGTCTGATGGCACAGCAAACCTGTCTGGGGAAAGAATCACCAACATAGTTTTGAAAGTTCCCACAGATTAAGATCAAATATGAGCTCACAGTCAGAGGTCACTGAGATAGACCCACAGATACACATACACATACAGCCCTGAGGGCTCTATGTAAAATATAAATAGCTATGTAAGAAATGTTTTGATAAATGAAGGATGGAATATGAGAAGAGAAGCAAGAATCAGGAAATCACTAGGAATTACAAAGATCTTAAAAAAGACCACACAGAAATTAAACAAGCGGAAACCATGAGTGTTGAAATACATACCAACTCATGGACTAGTCAAAGAAGCAGATCAGACACAGTAGAAAAGAGAATAAATGGAAGCTATATCTAGAAAATTTTATACACAAACAAGCTCCTCTTTGGGGGCACCCGGCTGGCTCAGTTGGTGGAGCGTGCAACTCTTGATCTCAGGGTCATGTGTTCAAGCCCCACGTTGGGTGCAGAGCTTACTTTAAAAAATAATAGTAAATAAAAAATGTTATAAAGCACAGCAAAAATACGGAAATTAACAACCGGAAGTGAACTTAGGTGACATTTGTATGAAAATAAAAATTTCGGGGCACCTGGGTGGCTCAGTCGGTTGTCTTTGCCTTCAGCTCAGGTCATGATCCCAGGGTCCTAGAATCGAGTCCCGCATGGGGCTCCCTGCTCAGCGGGGAGTCTACATCTGCCTCTCCCTCTGCTCCATCCCCGCCCCCCGCTCATGCTTTCTCTTCCTCCCTCTCTCTCAAATAAATAAATCTTAAAAAAAAAGAGAGAGAAAAATGTCTATCTTATCTAACCAAAGTTCCAGAAGGAGAACATATGAAGAATGGAGAAGACATATATTTGAACACTCTTTTAATGCCTAAGCAAATATTGGAAAATGCTAGTAAATATTTATGATATATATGATGTATGTGTGTAGCTAAGTGTATATGCATTCAGTAATATGAATAACTTGGACTGTATTCCCCAAATAGATGCTTCTTGTTATTTAGTCACACATATAAATCTTATCAATAAAAATATCCTAGCACTAAATTGGATTTCCTTAATCTATTTTATATTCTTAAACAATGGAAATACCACATGGAAAAAATAAAACCAACAATGAAAAAATAAAGTACTTTTTTTACCACAATCCGTTTTTTCACCCTAGTGATAAATAAATATGAAATGCATTCCAATGTCCAGATTGGAAAGTTACCGAAGTCTATAATTCTAGTTTTAGCAAGTCTTCTAATGAATTGCATTATGCAAAGTAACTTACAGATTATTCTCATTCATTGCCACGATAACCATGGGAGAAGCTAAGTGTTTTTCTCATTTTACCACAAGTGAGATGCAAAGAGGTTATGTGCATTAATCTAGCATCACTAACATGCAAGTTTTGTAAAAGAATATTTCATTTTTTATCCGTGTTGTATCCCTAAGTGCTAGGACTGATGTAGGGCATCTAAGTGGAGTGATTGAAAGACGTTGCCAAATTTCAGACATTTTTATCTCAGACCTGCTGGGATCCACTGTTGCTTCTACTGAACCTAAAATCAGCGACCGAATGCCCCAGTTTGCTTGGGATTGAGATGTTCCTGAGTCATAGGGCTTTCAGTGCCAGATCTCGGGAAGTCTTTCACAAACCAAGGTGAGTAGGTCAGTCTACTGGAGATTTCCATCATGGAGGTAGACGGGACGCTAAACAGGACAAGCACTGCATCTCGAATATACCGGATAATGGGTGAGGCAAAGATCTTGGGGGAAATTTACAAAGAAGACCCCAGAGGATCTACTTCAAGTTATAAATTAGCATGAGTTATTTATCTGGCTGGCCATGGGGACTTAAATGATAAGGAACCCAACCACAAAATATGGAAGAATCATCAGCTATGGGTATCTGTACTGAAGGGGAAGAGACAATAGGGAAATACGGCGTGAAGTTGCCAAGTCAGGGTGCACACATCCAGGGTGAACCATGTGTAAAAGTTTTAGAGTGTTGAAAGAAAGTTGCATTAAGTAAAAACAAAGCAACAGGCAATTGCATTAAATTTGTACTAGACAATTATTTTCTAGAATATGTGTATTCTATTAGAACGTTCAAAATCACACCCTGAATACAATCGCATCTTTATGAGACTTAATTGTTCAATTCCAAAATTACGGTATATGTGTGTGATTATGGTAGTGTTGACAAATGCATACTGTACTCGGGTTGCACACTCTTCAGTGATCACATTCTACTCGGGAGAACACATGTAATTCTACACTCTTGTTGATGCTGGTGTTTAGATGACAATTAAGGGGCGCCTGGGTGACTCCAGTTGGTTAAGCATCTGCCTTCGGCTCAGGTCATGATCCCAGGGTCCTGGGATCGAGCCCTGCATCAGGCTCCCTCTCCCTCTTCCCCTGCTTGGGCTCTCTCTCGCTATCTCTCTCAAATAAATAGATAAAATCTTAAAAAAAAAAAAAAAGATGACAATTAAGACAACAATGGGCATTGAGACGCAGTAGGTTCCAAACAGCAATGCCTCATTGCTGTGAGTCAATCTGTGCTTGTTAACCTCCTAAATTGCACTTTATCTTTCAAGCAACTGCCATCTTAAAGAACTAGACTTTTCACAATGCTCTTTTAAATACTAAAAGAGTTTTGGTTTTGGGCTTCTTTTTTTTCAATATGACATGTTGTTTTCCGGTCTTTGGAAAGAGGGATTGCACCGTTCGTGATTGCAGTGACTGTAAATAATGATCCAAAGAAATTCACATTCATGTAGTATCATAGGCAAATTCTACCCACGAATGCCAAGGGTAATAACAGAAGGCAATAAATTCTGGTAGTGGTGCACAATGGGGACAAATACTACCTTCCCGGTGGACACTTGGCATTATCTTGGAGACATTTTTGGTTATCACACTGGGGATTTCTGATGACATTAAGTGGGTAGAGGAATGCTGCTAAACATCATATATGCACAGGACAGCCCCCGACAAATGTCAGTAGAACTAATGTCGATAAGCTCAGTATTTGGGAAAGAAATAGATGGAAGAATCAAAATGGTCCCTGGCTTGGCTCCATGCACCTGCTTTATGCAGCATCTAGATCTGAACACAGTCTCCAACATCCAATGTCTTGGAGTTTCTCAGAGGACATCTGAAAATACTCATCTTTAAGCCAATTAATTATCCAGATGGAGAACACTCACCCTTAAGCTAGAACTGTCTGTTTCTACAACAGCAAGAACTGTTTATGTCGTGCACCCCAGGAAGAAACTATGCTTCACAGTGAGATGCAAATTCTATGGAAAAGGTCTGCTTTACTCCCCACATGGTGCTGCTCCTGAGAGTTCAGCCAAGTGACCTTCTGGAGAGCTGAGAGGACGTATATCCACTCGTCTAACGCATACAAAGCCTGCAAGAGGGCAGCTCCTTTGCTCTACCTCACGTTCTTTCTTGGGCTGTCAAAGCCAATTAACACTGCATCTTCCTGTCTTATCCAGTCACATTTCCTGCACATAAGGACCAGCATCAATGGAAAATGGAAACGATAATCTCATTATTTGAGATTGCTGTCATCGAAAATCCACTCTGTACTGTCCCTGGTAAGATGTGAAACTTTAATGTCTTATCCTCAGAATTAACCTTTAGAATATGCATCTTAAAAAAAAGGGGGGTACAATATCTCTCACACAATAATTGTTTTTTTTAAAGATTTTATTTATTTGAGAGAGAGAATGAGAGAGAGCACATGAGAGGGGGGAGGGTCAGAGGGAGAAGCAGACTCCCTGCTGAGCAGGGAACCTGATGCGGGACTCGATCCCTGGACTCCAGGATCATGACCTGAGCAGTCACTTAACCAACTGAGCCACCCAGGCGCCCTCACACAATAATTGTATTAGCAAAGCAATTGGCATTCAGTTTTGGAAAAGAATGCTCATGTCTTCCTGGACTACTCAAATGCCACTTGCAGAAGAGTGGACACTCATATGCCATGATGTGAGGACTTCAAGGTCAAAGATGTTAATTTGCTGAGGGCTTTGGCTAGTGGATGTTAAAATCCCACTGACAGAAGCAAACACATATGGACAATGAGCATGTCTTCTTAGCACAGAAACAACAAAATTCAGGAACATACTTGGCTAGAATCAACTATTTCTGCCCCAGCAAAAGGAGGTTTCCAAGTCTAGTTAATCACTGAAATCATGTGTTGGGCTAGTTGGACATCTCAAGGACTCATCATTATCTCCAGGCAGCTGGATTCCTAGAACGGATGGGGAGATTCTGCCTGAACGCCGATATCTGAACTCTAAGTACATTAACTAGACCTTGTACGGGTCACTCACTTCTCACACATGGTTAGCTCACCTATCAATGGATGGACTTACGCTATCCATCTTATACGAAGAGAGTAATCCCATCTTAACGTTTGTGTGGCACTTTGGTCCCAAAAAAGTCCTACCAAAAATGTGAGCAAAGACTAGCCAACTGAATGCATTGATAAAATGCTGATTTCAAAGGCATTTGTCCTCTTAGTCTATAACTATAGGACCTTTGAAAATGATTTTGGTTGGGTGAAGAATAAAGAATGCTGGTATGATCATGGCGGACCCTTGACATACATCCATGAACAAGAAATGCTTGCATAGATTTTATTTTCTCCCTTCAAGAAAGGATGACTATGTTATCTAGAAAGAATCTTCATGCTCCCGAACGTGTTGATAATAAGCTGAAACAGTGTAAGTGGGGCCATGAGAAGGCACACTCGGCAAACTCTACAAACAGGAGGACGATACTTAAGAAATCAACAGATGGACGTTCTCCTAGTCCCATGAGTTTGGATAAGTGTGCCTTTGAAACTAGTGTATCCTATACCTCTGCTTACCTCCTTATTGCTATCTTATCTCCCCTAAAAATACTCCTTTTGAAATTATCGGTCTAAATGTATAAGGAAACACAGGAGATTCAGAATACCGGGGGCTATTCTGAATATTGAGAGATATTGTACCCCCCTTTTTTTTAAGATGCATATTCTAAAGGTTAATTCTGAGGATAACACATTAAAGTTTCACATCTTACCAGGGACAGTACAGAGTGGATTTTCGATGACAGCAATCTCAAATAATGAGATTATCGTTTCCATTTTCCATTGATGCTGGTCCTTATGTGCAGGAAATGTGACTGGATAAGACAGGAAGATGCAGTGTTAATTGGCTTTGACAGCCCAAGAAAGAACGTGAGGTAGAGCAAAGGAGCTGCCCTCTTGCAGGCTTTGTATGCGTTAGACGAGTGGATATACGTCCTCTCAGCTCTCCAGAAGGTCACTTGGCTGAACTCTCAGGAGCAACACCCCCGTGGGGGAGAGACAACCGCGTGAATGACAGCCGTAGAAATAGTAGTCTCTGTGGTCTGAGGCTGGTAAAGTATAGACATGGTTCCACTTTATAAGAAAGAAAAATCCAGGGGCGCCTGGGTGGCTCAGCCGTTAAGCGTCTGCCTTTGGCTCAGGTCATGATCCCGGGGTCCTGGGATCGAGCCCCGCATCAGGTTCCCTGCTCTGCGGGGAGTCTGTTTCTCCCTCTCACACTCCCCCCCCCCCGCTTGTCTTCCCTCTCTTGCTGTCTCTCTGTCAAATAAATAAAATCTTTTTTAAAAAAAGAAAGAAAAATCCATACAAACAGGGGAATGTTGAATTTGGCCACTGTGCTCTACAAACAAGATAAAGATTTTTAAGACCAGATTAAATAAGAATTACTAAATATTAAATCAATAAATGTTAACTGGGTGTTCATATTTCAGGAGACAAATCCAGTAGTAATATTAGTATGTTGGTTTATCAAACGTCATCATATTCTTTCCAGATACTATAAAATTTAGGGTGTATTACTAGTTTAATTTTGTGTCATCAACAGAGGATGCTTACTGCTTATACATGCCTCAGAATTGCAATCCTGTTGTGTGGACGCATGTTCATTTAGGGATAAATTTAACCAAAAAAAAAAAAAATGGGTAAGACTTGTATGCTGAAAATGACAAATACTCCTGAGGAAAAAAAAAAAAATTAAAGAAGATTCAGATAAAATAGAGGGCTAAATCATGTTAATGGATTGAAAGGCTCAAAAGTCTTAAATTGTCAATTTCCCAAATTACTTAAAGATTCATCACTATTTTAATAAAAATCCCCAAATCCCATTTCTTTATTAAAAATGACACATATTCTATAAATCTATATGGCCTTACATGAATCTCTGCTAAACTTATTCCTAATATTTTATGCTTTGGGTTGCTATTGTGAATGGCGTATTTTAAGTTTCATTTCCCCATGTTTCTTGTTGGACCTCCAACTTGTTGTTAGCTAGAGGTGGGAAGAGTAGGCATCCTTGCTTTGTTTCAGATCTTAAGAGGAAAGCAATTAATAGGCCGTGATGATGTTCTGTTGGCTATTCTTCTGAAAATACTTTAGTAGTGGTCTACAATGTGCAACAAATAAAATCTAACAAGAAAGTCTCGATGCTATTGCTCTGGTTGTAGAAGGATGGAATCCTGGAGATTCCCTCACCTTAACCCCAGCCAGTTAGCCCCCCTATGTGAGCCTCGAGCAAAACTAGAACCCCAGATCTAAAGATATGATTTAATGAGATGGGGGAGAAATCGTGAAAGATTACAAACGAAGGGAAACAGAGTGAACTCTTAGCTCTTGCCACAAATATGTACTGTGACCTTTTTGTGTTCTACAACAATGCCTTTATCATGTGTCCTCTCAACTAAAAAAAGACTCCACGTGACTCACTAGTTCAGGGATGCTTCACACACATGCAACTCAAAGCCATTCCAGCTCAGACTTCCAAAAAAAAAAAAAAAAAATGACAGATGTCCTCAATTCATGGCCCTTTGCAGTTGCAACGTTAAGAATCAACATCCAGCATTTCAAATCTGTGAGGAACAAGGCTTGATTGTTTGCAATCTAATTTAGGAAAGGAGAAAAAGGAAAAAGGGAAAATCTCACAGTGAGGAATCAAGAACTCTAACCTAACATGTAGGAAGAAAATGAGCCGGGCGCCTGGGTGGCTCAGTTGGTTACGCGTCTGCCTTTGGCTTAGGTCATGATTCCAGGGTCCTGGGATCGAGTTCCATATCGGGCTCCCTGCTCAGGGGGGAGTCTGCTTCTCCCTCTTCCTCTGCCCCTCCCCCTGCTCATGCTGTCTCAGATAAATAAATTTTAAAAAGTATTTTTAAAAAAAGGACGAAAATGAGCCAATGAAAAACTAGAACAGCACAAGGTATTAGGATTAGGGGAAAATTAGATGCATTTGAGAATCATTCATCTTGCCCAGCAAATGTCTTCTGACTGGGAATAGGAATTCTCCAGGGAAGAGACCACTTTTTAGTTGTCATTGTATCCCCAAGGTCTGTCATTGGGTTAGATGAGAGTAGAAACAGAAGATGTTGATCCAATGACTCAATGTTATTGCAGGAAAGTAACAGGGGAAAGGAGCCCATCAGATCACATCTGTGCCCACACTACCAATCGCTGGCACACTCCCAAGTTCCCCTGCCAGGTCTTTCACTATTCCCTACTGCTATCACCCCTTTGCCCTTTGCCTTCGAGCCCCATGTGTACCCTCAGACCCTGGACAGTGCCAGACACCCTCTGACCCCAGAGTCCTTGTACACCCCAGTCCCTCTGCCCATCAGCACCTGCCTACCCTAAGGACCCATCCCTATTCTTCAGACTCTTGTTCCCATTATCAGTGTGTATCCTGCTGCTGGCTCGATAAGAAGCCCCTGAAACAATCGCTACCAGCACCAAACACTTAACTCCAGTCTGAAATTATATGTGTGGGTAATTAGTGGATAGGTTTTCCTCTGCCAGTAGACCAGAGTTTCTCAATCTCAGTACTACTGACACTTTCGGTCTGATGATCATTGTGGGGGCTGTCTGCTGTGTTGAAGGACGTTCAGCAGCATCCCTGGCTTCTACCCACCACCTGTCAGCAGCAAACCCCACCCGTGACAACCCAAACTGTCTCAAGACATTGCCAAATGCTCCTGGGTGAAAACTCACCCCCCATTGAGAACCACTGCACTAGAGTATAAGCTACATTAACTTAGAAACCTGTCTTGTTTTACTCAATGTTCTGTTTCCCGAGTCTAGAGCCATAGGAGAGCACATAGGAGGTGCTCGTGACATTCGGTGGGTAAATGAACAAACCAGCCGTAACCTACAAGGATGTTGGTAAGATACGCTGGGATACCCAGTTCAGCAAGTCTTACCTAATTTCTATCAAGCTTTGGGGACTCTCCTTTCGTCCTCTGACTTCTGTTGTTACCACAATTATTTTGGTCTCCCTTGCTCTCCAGTTGATGCCTGATTGGTCTCCAAGATGGCAGAACACATTTCTTTATTCACTCAGGGGCTTGGTCCTAGGTATCCATCACTAGGCACCAGCCTTTCAAAGCTGATGGGATAATAAACCTACCGCCCATTGTGACATCATCAGGAACTTCTTAACCTCATAATGTTTTGTGCAGAGCAAGTGCTCATCAAGTATGTGTGGAATGGGCAGGACTTGCGTACATCAGCATGAATTAATACTTCCACATGGATGAAATAAAGGCTGCTGGGAAAACGATCAGACAACGATGAGATGTGGTTGATGGAAACTCAATAGACTTGGCTTGGCTTGGGGGTAAAATCCTGCAGAATCAGTCTCTCTGAGCCTGTTTTTCTTATCTATTGAGCAGAGTGAAACTATGTCTTCACCACCTCCTTCCTCAGCTGCTGTACAAAATGAGAGTATATCTGTGAACCGCTACAAAGAAGGCACTTTCTTTGGTTTTATGAAACGCAAAGCCAGGATCTTCACTCAATCAAATCTTATCATCTGGGATGGGTGAGTGTTAGAAAATAGAGTGTAATATATTGATGCAGATAAAGTTCAATGGGGAGTTCAGTGGGGGGATATCTATCTCTACACTGGAGCAGTTAGCAAAAGCATCTTACAGAACAAGCCACCTGCAATCAGTCTTCACGGTGGGAATTAGACACTGGACGGTAGGCCAGGGAATCCAAGTAGGGAAATACCAGCCATACCGTACCAGGGGCAATGTTATGATTTATTTATTCATCCCTGCGCTCCACAAATATTTATTAAGTTGTACTAAGTACCAAAAGTATAGTACTGAAGAAAACAAAGCCTGCAATTTTGGAGTTTATATCTGGGGAAGAATGGCAGGCAGAAGTTACACATATGATAAATACATATCTCTCTGGTACAATCAATTCCCTCCTACTGATCCTTATGCGACACCATCATCGTGGACGCCATCTTTATACTTGACACAGATTAGACATTGGTCGGATTTCAGAAAACAGGGGACTTGGAGGAGCCCCGAGACGCAGGCAAATGGTGTTCGAAAGGAATAGGAACATCGTACCGAAGAAGAAAAAAACAAAGTGAAGAGAAACAGTATTTTCAAACTCTAAGCTTCATGCGCCTTGGCAAGGTCTGTCTGAAATGTCATCTTATTGTAAAATCCAATATCCACCAGGAGTCAGATAGACGATAGATCGATCAATAAGTCGGAGATACAGGTGATATAGATAGGCAGAAACCCTTGCATACATATGCAAACATACAGAATCACATATTCATACACTATATATATACGTATATATAATCTTATGTGTATATAGTCTTGCTCAGTTACTTAACAAAGACCTGAAACTCATTTGCTCATCTAAATTTTATAAGTGTGTATATATATAATTAGTTGACTTTATATATATGTAAAAAGACTCAGTTCACATGTAGAGAAGCTAGTCTTTTCAAGAATGATTTATTTTAGAAAGGGGGCACAAGGGGAGGGGCAGAGAGCATCCCAAGCAGACTCCGCACTGAGAATGGAGCCTGACACGAGGGTCGATCCCATGACCCTGAGATCACAACCTGAGCCGAAACCAAGAGTCAGAGGCCCAACCAACTGCACCACCCAGTCACCCTGCAGAGAAGCTATTTATTAGGGTGACAGAGCCAAGATATTTAGTCAATTTGATAAGCACTCTGATCATCAACATATCACTCCATTAAAAACACGCAATGGTCTGACTTACTGTGTGAAGATGCTCCCTAGGGAAACTGTGGAATTCCTGTTTTGGGGAATTACTAAGGTTTGAAAAGACAAGAGTACTTCTTGAGAGGATATAATGCTCACCTCCAGGGGGTGTCCTAAGGCTCCTTTCCTTTGGACATTTCCTGGTACTACTAAACATATCTCTGTCAAACAGAGAGGAGATATTCACTGAGTTGAATTTTAAGATTTACTTCCTTTGGCGGCGCACGAAGAATATTTTACCAACACAAGGGAAGGAAAACAAATTACATGGCCAAGCTCATGTGGTCGCCACTCTACCAGATTGGATGATTTGCCTGCGGTCTTTCTACCCCTGGAGGGCCAGCTCCAATTGTTCTTTTCCTACAGTTTAGGAGGAAATCCAACTGAGGCTAATGGGCAGCCAAGAGTCCATGCTTCCAAGAAAGGGTGACAAGAGTAAGGTGCAGTTAAAGGTGATTAAATGGGATTCTGGACTGCCTGGGACCCAGCAGGCAGCCAAACGCAATAAGCCAAATGTCATCACGTACAGCATCTGCCAAATTTTCTTACAACATACTGAGCCCTCCCGGACAATACGGCATTGATGCCGAACGTCAGCACCGTCGTTCTGGTAGTCTACTATCATTGACACGCGGCTTCCTCGCGGCACAGCCTTACCCACAACACCTGCTAATGGATGACTCGCTACAGCTCAGCACCTGTGCAACGCGATTTCAAAACCTCAGCACTTAATGCTTCAGGATTTCATTTCACAGTGATGCCTAATTATAGGTTAAGACATTAATACTTTGCAGTTCAGCACTACACAGAAACCCGTAATATCTCTAAAGCGGGAGAACCGTCAGGGTGTTTCCAACGCAACCATAATGGTGGCATGTTGCCCTCATTCCAGAATTCTGTGCAGATGACCAGCAAATAATAGTTATGGAATCTATCTGTGTCAGGTGTGTGTCTGTGTAGGAGATGACTGCGTGTGCGTGATGTCTTTGTGTCTGGGTGGAACAGGTGTATGAGTGGTGCGGGTGTTCATGCATCTATGTGCACATATTTATGTGCTTGAGAGGTACATGTCCATATATATACATATAGTCCCACTCTCTTTAAAATCTAGTGTTTTCAGATACCGCAGAGCTGTACATTTTAGATTCCAAAAATGCTCATGTTTATCCAAAATTTCACCTCCTCCACAAACTCTTTTATAATTGCACATTTGTTTTCTACTTAGTGATAACCAGCCTGAAGAATTCCTGGAATTGCAAGTACCTACACATTTCTAGAAATACAGAAATGAAACCTGGTGTTTTTCGGTGAGAAGGAAGAACATATTGCATAGCCCTTAGCTTTCTGTATAATCTTCCCAAGTGAGGGCTTCAGACAGTATTATACATGGAAGCAATGTATAATTAACTCCCGTCACAGGTGGATAGGATCTAAATATGCATGGGTTTCTGTGTTAATCTCGTGGGGGGAGGGGGTTATATCTCAGAGTGTTCTTCTGCTGCGTGTCTGTCTCCTTCCTCGTCTTCTTTCTCTTGCTTGTATCCTGAAGGTCTTTCTCTATCCCTCTCAGCTGAAGACTGATGGAGAAACGAACATGCAGAAGACACTCAGACCTACACACTTGGGGGAAGTTTCTACAGGAGAAAAAGAAAGCATAGTTCAAAGGAGAGGGATGGTGGGCCATCTGGGAAGACTCGGAAGTGAAAGGGAGGACAAGCAATGACCAGCGGACAGAGGGGCAGCTATGCTAGAGTATCTAAGCCAGCTCCCTGAACATTACCTGGGGGCTCTCACCGTTAAATGAGAAGTAGACACTTGTGAGCCACCTGCACAGTGGGGGTGGGGGAGGTGTTAAAGGATGGAGGGCAGGCAAGGAACCTCACACCCTGACCCACGTTGAGTCAAACAGACCTAAGGGCTGGCTCCAACAGGAGTCTGGATGGACTCACAGGTGTTAGACTTTGCACCCAGAATAATAATGCGTATATCAGAGCAGTAATTTCATTAACAAAATCAAATGAACTTAGACCATGGAATCAACATTATTTTACAACTACCTGAAAATGTATATCCACTTTTTATATGAATTTAACTCACAGCATAGAATATGTGTATGTGTGTATATACAAATATAATTCAGAACATGGAATGAAATATTTAAACTGATGTGCTTTAATGCAGGCAAACAATGAGCAAAAAAAAAAATAGTACCTTAAAAGATGTCTCGTGTTAAGACTTTAGATTAGCTTGTTTAAAACAGACTAACGGGTTTTATGTGAGCAAATATAAGCAGGTTCATTACTTGTCAGTGCTTAGAAAGTGTCATCGAACCTTTATATTAAATGAATTATTATTTTCCTAATGAGTGTTAACTTGGAAATTATCACCTTGCTCTGACTGACAGAATCCCAGAACCATGTCTTGGAAATCTATCCTAATAATTACGTGGGGAGTTTAACTTGCAAATTGAACACATGAAACCAAGACTTCTCCATCACCTCATTGCTCCACAGAGAAATGCCATTATTTTGATGGGAGCTGATTTTTTTTTTTTTTTTTTGGCTTGTATAATCTTCCATAAACATCACCCAGACTCAAGTCAGTAAAGGTAAGGGAGATAGTTAAGCTGTGTGGTGTCTTGGGGAAATGAGTAAATATGACTTACTACTGCAACAACTGTTATGAATTCCAGGCTTGTTTGCTATTCTTTGCAACCTAATGTCCCCTTGACCATTGACCACCATGACCCCTGATCAACCGCTGGTGATCTGCAGCCCTTGAGGATGATTATGCTTTGTGCAGAAGGAGGGAATTGAGAGTCTATTGGTTTTTACAAATATGATGTGACACCTCCAGAGGAACCCGGGAACATCATCTCATACAGAATCCAATTCATTAATATTTCCACAGCAAAGCATCTAAATGTCTACCCCAGACTGGAAAATAAAGACCATCCGTTGCCATCTGTCAGGTCAGGTTTTGTGCCAAATGAGTTACAAAACCACTTCGGTGATTTGAACTGGTTTTGACTCTTTCTTTGTTGGATCAGGGTATTTTGTGGATAGTGGACTCTGGATCTACACTTGTCCTGATGTTTATTTTTTATTTTTTTTAAATAGCTTTTTTTAAGATTTTATTTATTTGTTTGAGAAAGAGAGAGCACAAGCGAGGGGAAGGTCAGAGGGAGAGGGACAAGCAGACTCCCCACTAAGTGGGGAGCCTGACATGGGACTTGATCCCAGGACCCTGAGATTATGACCTGAGCCGAAGTCAGACGCTTTACCAACAGGTGCCTCTCCTGATGTTTATTAACCAGTCTGAAGACAACACCAAAACAAGGACCCAAGAACATCCCATTTAGAAAAAACGAGTTTTAGGTTATGTTCATCCAAGCTGGTTAACCCTTGGGTGCTGGAAATCCACGCACTCTAGATGGGATCCATTATGATGGATGTGAATAGTTAATTAGACCATTTTAACCATTTCCAGTCATGCTGTGAACACCCACAGATGTGGGGAGCCTCACTGTCCGATGCACTGACAACCTACCTTCATCCCCTCCTGCATCTGAGTCTCTGAATGGAATTTGGAAGCATTCCGAACCGTGACTTCATCTGTCCAGTGGAAAAGACACCCTTTGTAAAAGACCCCAAACACAGTGGTGATCCATGGAAAGGGTCCAAATGCGTAACCCCAACTTCACCAGGTTGTAAGCGTGCGGAAGCTCACAGGTGCTCCAAGAATGAAAGCTGATGATTGGGCGCCTGGGTGGCTCAGTTGGTTAAGCGACTGCCTTCGGCTCAGGTCATGGTCCTGGAGTCCTGGGATCGAGTCCCACATCGGGCTCCCTGCTCAGCAGGGAGTCTGCTTCTCCCTCTGACCCTCCTCCCTCTCATGCTGTCTCTCATTGTCTCTCTCGCAAATAAATAAAATCTTAAAAAAAAAAAAAAAGAATGAAAGCTGATGTTCTTGCTTCTCTATTAGTAACACTGTTACGGTCTGTTATTAAGTTTTAGCCGCGCCCAGACAACTAGATGTGGAATCAGGAGACCCAACCCATAAGACCATCTCCTCCTGTGTCAGCCCACAATCTCCAAACAGCCTTGTTCACTGGCCCCGAAAGTCCTCAAGGTCATGACGTCTGTGACTCGCCGCTCCCTCGGGAGGTGGTGACAAGAACCAAGAGCAGAACACACGTTTCCTCTGTCATGCAGAAGTTGGCTGGGATTTCAGAAGATATATGAAACACGTGACCCTCAGGAGAACAATTCTGTTTGTCTTTAGCATAAGTCAGGAATTAGAACAATTTGATAGAGAGGAGTATATCTAAGGCTGGGCTTGCCTGACTATTATTTCTGGTCATATTCAAAAACAATCCTTCCAAGTAAGGTTCTCTCATTTCTGTCAAGGGGTTAGCTGACATGCGAGAAGCACTTTTGATGTGCATGCTGCCCACAACACACAGCGGGGAACCAGCAGCTGAGCTGACACAGAGCGGGAGACGGGGATGAGAGAACTAAAAATCGCCAATGCCTTTCCAGGAAACAACCTGCATTCAACCTGAAAAAAAAAAAGACTGAAGAACTCTTGAGAGCCACCGTGGTGCAGATAACCTCAATTTTGAAGTATGGATTTACTTTTTACCCTTTCCTTACTAACCTACGGACAGTCTCGCTGACAGATACACAAGTAAACCATGAGCTTGAACTTCAACGCAAAGAATCTTTAAGACGTGGACACACTTGGACCCAGGCTCAGCCACGGTCAGTGGGGTGCTGGTTTCCAAGCTCTTGATGGTTGAATGGTCTCTGGCGTCTCACAGGGAACAGCTTGCTGAAACCTACTTAGCACTCCCCAAGAGTTTGGGGAGCTTACCCACAGTAAGGTAAGAGGGGGTGAAAGTGGACGAGATGGTGGTCCTGGGACACACACCTGAAAGGTTTTCAGGCAGCCCCAGTGGGCGAAGCAAGAGCTACCCAATCAACAGAACGTTGCATAGCTTCTCACGCCTTCCAAGCTTCATGCCCTTGTCCTACATCCCTACTCTTGGCATGTTATCTGCAATAATAAAATCACCATACAAAATTTTGTATAATATAATAATAATGTACAAAGCAATGTATAATGTAACAATAATCCTGAACAAAACTTTTAATTCTCTGCTTTTAAGAGAATCTGAGCTAAGCAGATACTTTTTGAGTCAAAATTTTGAGGTTATATTGCCAGCAAAATGAAGAATCAAAACAGACGGATTTCGAACTCTAATGTTGACTTCCACTTCCTCCTTCCACTGGAGGCTTCTCACCGAAATGTACTTGAGTTTTACTTTGTATTAAACTTGCACAATCCTGGGGGTTGTTTTTTTTTTTTTCCTAAAATGCTTACTAATGCATGCGTGCAAAATAAGAACAGAGGAAACATAATGCTTGGTTGGAGATATCAATTTTCCATACCATCAAAGGAACCGACGGCAGAATTTTATGTGTGGGTTTTCATTGCTTGACCAATCTCTCCATTCTCATCTTTCAGGTTTGGGGCAAAATTATACTTCCTCTGGGAAGCCCTCCAGGCTGTCTCCAACATCAGGTGTGATGTTGCTGCTAGCAGCTCCGAGACAGAGCTGTTTGAAGCAGCAAGGGACTAATCTCATTCTAAACTCATTCAAATTTAATCATCTCTGTTCCCTTTTAGCAAGAACTCTGATGTATCACACTCACAGCGCTATCAACCACTAGAAATCCAGTAACAACGAGCCACATAGTCTAAGTTTGGAGCAAACCCCTGAATCACATTAAATGTGGGGTATTGCAAGGGCAGGGCCCATGAAATGAGAATGAGAACTGCATTAAAAATGGGGACAGAGGTCCTGGGTGGGTCAGTTGGTTAAGCCATCAACTCTTGATTTGGGCTCAGGTCATGATCTCAGGGTCGTGGGATCGAGCCCCACGTCAGGCGCCATGCTCAGTGCAGAGTCTGCTTGAGAGTCTCTCTCCGTCTGCCCCTCCCCCTCCCCCCGACCCTGCTCGCACACGTGCGTGGACCTTCTCTCTCTAAAAAGAAAAAAAAAAATGGGGACTAACCATGACATGACCTAAACATCAAGATATTGGCACATCTTATACAGTTGACCCTCGAACAACATGGGTTTGAAGTGTGCAGGTCCACTTAGAGATGGATTTTTTTTTTTCAATAGATACAGTACAACAGTCCTATAAATGTATTTTCTCTTCTTTGTGATTTTCTTAACTTTTGTTTCTCCTACTTAGTTTACTCTAAGAATACGGTATGTAAGACATGTAACATACAAAATACATGTTACTCTACTTTTTATGGTATCGGTAAGACTTCTGGTCAACAGAAGGCTGTGAGACAAGGTTTTGCGGAGTCAAAGTTTTACATGGATTTAAGGAGCGCCGGGGTGGCTCAGTGGGGTAAACGTCTGCCTTCGGCTCAGATCATGATCTCAGGGTCCCGGGATGGAGTCCTGCATCGGGCTCCCTGCTCTGCGGAGAGTCTGCTTCTCCCTCTCCTCACGTGCGCTCTCTCTCTCATAAATAAAATCTTTATTAAAAAAAAAGTTATACATGGATTTTTGGCTACGTGCAGGATCAGTGCCCCGAACCCTCATGTAATAAAATGGTCAACTTCATTAGCTGATTAATCCTAATGAACCAAAGAATGTATGAATTAAGTGATGGATTTCATTCTTTTTGTAAATTTCCTGATCTCTGACTTTTTGGCCCATCAAGTATAAACCCAGACTTTCAACAGCAGCAAACATGAGATACGCATTGATCACGTGCATTCTGGGGTTTATTCTCTGAGCAGTCCCGGTGAAAAACAACACAAGGAACAAAGAAGCCAAGTAACAAAAAAAGCAGAATGTGCATGCAACATAGCTGAATCTAATGTACCTTCTCTTTCGGAAGTACTGCTTTATTTTGTGACTGCAAACTTTTTTCCAAATCTGAAGACACCAGTTCTCCTAACTACAGCAGTGATGTCCCAAAGAGAGGGTTTCAGAAATAAGCCAGCTAAGTGGGTCCAAATTTCAGCATCCCCTGATGGGTAAATGTGTCCTGGAGCTGGCCCATCAGGCAAGAAAATAATGCTTTTGTGATGCAGAAAAGAAAAACCACAGGGTTTCACTCCCTCAGAGGCAGGACCCTGGGTGTGCACACTGCTTTCCTCTTCTGCCAAGCCACATGGAAAGGTAAAAGTGCAGCCCCCAGGAAGACACTAAAAGCCTTTGGGAATTAAGAGTAATATCTGTCTCAGCAAACAGATGTGCTCTGGGGATACAAGGCACTCTCACAACCTTTGCTGAAAGGTGCCGAGCAAAGCGGGAGAGAGGGAGGCGGAAGGATGTAGTCCACGTGGCAGGTTTCTTGATCCCAGGCCCTGCAAGGGGTTCCCTAGGGTTCTCCCTGGGATGCTATGGTCCCTTTGCTATTGTATCCCCCACACAAGAGACTTCCACCCATAAACACAGAAGCCTCATGAGGACGGAAGCCGGTGACCCTCCCTTTCCTAGACAGCTGAGCTATCAGAGCCCTGGACATCTGTGCATCCCCTCAAGAGGCTGAAACCCTGCAGGCAGGTACTCCCGGCAGGTTGGTTCTCCCTAATATACTTCTCTAGTCATAGGCATCCTTCTTTCTGGGAATATATTTAATGGTAGAATGCTAAAGTAGCAAAGAAGCTGTGCAGAGCATCATCTTCAAAGCCTTCACTCTGCAAAGATCGAAACACAAGTACCAATCTCACTAGGAACAGCACACCGGGCAAAAATGCTGGGAAGAAAGATAGAAATGCCTTGGCCCTTGGAGGTACTCATAATGTACCCCCAGGAGAAACAGCTTCTGAGTGCCTTTGGGAGCCTTGGTTCCCCAGTCTTTGAGGGTCTCCTGTTGGGTGTAATCTTGAACAAAAGATTTCCTTGGGAGGAAATCAAAGACAATGACAAAGAATGCTTGGATCCATTGTCATCCATTCCTGAGTCTGTGCAGAGGGAGGAACCAAGGTGTGAATCAGAAGGGGCAGGTGCACCATGAAAACAACATGCACGGGCTGTGGGATGGGAAAATACAGACCCCACCTGGCAAAGCACAGCCCACCACGAAACCCACAAGAGGGGTGAGGTCCTACAAAGATCCCGATGCCTATTCATGGCTATTCCCCACCATTACTATTTTAAGATTTATATGGTATCACTGATTGTTTTATTCAGTTTTATTTAAGGAAAGTAAAAATATGTGAAAGATTTTGTAGATGCATTCATGTCCAGAACACCCCTGACCTAATGTGGGCCTTCAGCTCTTATATTCGTCATATGTAAAATATCATGCCCTGGGATATTTAGACATCAAACCAAAGCTGTTAAAGGAAAGGATATTGTAAATATTTGTTAAAAAATTCAGCTGTTAAAAGAAAGAATATTGTAAATATTTGTTAAAAAAATTTAGCTGTTAAAGGAAAGAATACTGTAAATATTTGTCAAAAAATCATTCAAGATAGCCCTCAGTTTTTGGGAGAGTGACTTTAACTAAGCAACCTGGGGTCTTAAGTAAATGGATAGATAACCCAGTTTCTTGGAAATCAAGATTAATTCGAAAATACTTACGTCCTAAAATGTGACATATAACTTTGTTTTGCTGGCCTATCTCCTAGATAAAATTACGGCAAGCTTAATGCTCAAAAATGAAAAATTTTCAGTTCCAGGTTATTTCCTAAAATTTGCTGTAGGTAAATAACATAATATTGGATCAAAACCCAACATATAAAATAAATATCCAATCTATATTGATAAAAGTAAATGATACATAAATAAAGAAGTGGGGGAGAAAGAGACAAATGTCTCATGAGGGTAAACCTGCCCTCAAGGAGGGAGAGGGTAAATCGCCATTCCCTAAGTGTGGGGTGCACATTAGTGACTTCCTTCCAAAGAGCACAGATTAGAAAGGGGACAACGTCATTCTGCAGTGGAGAATGTGATGAACATGACCTCCCCTAGGCAATCAAGGTCAAAGTCATCAGTGATAAGTCATGCTGGTGACAGCATGAACCCCTGATATGGTGTAAGGAGAAGGGCACTCGGTCTCTGGGGACTTCCTCCCCAGAAGCCAAAATCCCAATCTAATCATGAGAAAAACATCACCCAAATTCAAATTGAAGGAGCAGTCTTCCTCACAACTGCCAAGGTCACAAGAAAACAAGAGAATAAGAAATTGTCACAGTTAAGCGGAGCCTAAGGAGATACAGAGACCAAATGTAATGTGGGATCCTAGAACAGAACAACACAATAGATAGAAACTGAGAAAATCTGATAATGTGTGGTCTTTAGTCAACAGTGATGTATAAATATTGGTTCACTGTATCAAATGCGTCATAGTAATATAAGATATTAGTAATAGGGGGCTTTGGTGGGTGGGGTATATGGAAACCATACTATCTTCCAAAATTTTCCATAAATCTAAAACAAAATTTAAAAAATGTATTTAAAAACCCATTGTAGATAATAGTTTCTCAGAAGCATTACTCTTACATATCATTTTCTCAAAAGAGTAATTCATATATATGTATGAATTTAAAAGAAATACAATTAAAATTTATATATATGATTTTAAACTCAAATAGGGCGCCTGGATGGCTCAGTTGGTTAAGCATATGCCTTCAGCTCAGGTCATGATGCCAGGGTCCTGGGATCGAGCCCCACATCAGGCTCCCTGCTCAGCGGGGAGTCTGCTTCTCCCTCTGCCCCTTGCCCCAGCTCATGTGCTCACTCTCTCACAAATAAACAAATAAACAAATAAATAAATAAAATCTTCAAAAACAAAAAATTTTAAACTCAATTTAGAAAGCAGAAAAATCTAAAAGCAGGAAGTAGTGAATATTTATTTTATCTATTTTTTTAAAGATTTTATTTTTAAGTCATCTCTACACCCAACGTGGGGCTTGAACTCACAACCCTGAGATCAAGGGTCACATGCTGTACTGACTGAACCAGCCAGGGGCCCCATGAGAAAAGTATGTATGAAAAAATTAATTGGTAGTTCAAGTTTTTAAACTTACCAGGGAAATAAAAAAACTCTAATAAGAAGGGGGAAAAAAGCTATAAGAATGTACAACTTTACAATAAATCCCAATCCTGAAACCATAAAAATGGCCCAGCTTTGTAGCATCGTCAAGGTCTTTTGGAAATGTCCTGACTCAGACTGGATCGTAAGGGCTAATTCAGGCTGGGATATGCTTCTTCCCCAAAAACATAGGATATGATTTAGCAGATGGACTTAAAAGAATCCATGCTATATCTGAGTTGTTGTAGGTTTCTACAGAATTAGAACTGCTTCTGTTGAATCAATGAAGTTTTTCTATATTTTCACATTCCCTGGGTTCCTTGTACTGTATTAGATACTCATCCATTTAAAGCCTCCGAGACTTTAAATGGTTTCTCTGGCAAGAAGCATGTAAGAAGGAACTGTCTGAGTGGGATATTAGTCACCTTTCTTATCTATTAAATATATTTTACTTATGGAATGTACTCAGACAAATCCCAATGCTCAGCTCTTGTTTATACTGAGACAAAAGCCGTAACGGTTTCGAGACATTCCCAGTGGAGACATTTCCATTACGAGGTGTGGTTCCCCCTTTCAACCACACCCTCGTGTTTTTCCCGACAGGACGCAGTCACGTGTCAAAATGTAGGTAAAGCTCTACTCGAATGGAGAGCTCTTAACAAGAACTAGTCTCTGCAAGTCTCTTTCCATCCAAGTGGCAAACACACCCCCACACACATAAACACACACACGTCCAACGTTTCGTAACTTGAACCATCAAAGTTCAATTGTCTCTTACTTACTTACTTTCCCCTTTGCTGTTATAGTCATCAAAGTCAGGTAAACTAAACATCAAATTTGAGCATCCCTACGATTATTAAAATGAAGGTATGGCACAGGGTTGTCCGTGGTGATGGTGGTGGACAACTTATTTATCAAATAATTTTATCCTCAAGGAAGTTTAATAAACGTTGACAGCTTCCCGAGTTTCTGCTTCTCACATAGCATTGTTGTCTTGCTACAAACCGTGGAATCCTGCTGATAAATGGCTACTCGGCACTTTATCTTCTTTATTAAATCCAGAAAAACAATCCCTAATGGAAATAAACATCAGTCATCATGTCTCCAACTGTTGCTGCCTATAACTCAGTTTTAAAAATCAACCCATTTTCTAAAGTGCCTCTTCATCTCTAAGTGGTTTCTGGAAAGAGAAAAAAATATTAGGAATGATGCCTGTGTTGTGAAAGAGGTGTGTTCTTCTATGAGCAAGGGGCAGACAGGACCGTTTAATAATTCAGCATCAACTATTCCAAGACATCTTGATTGTTAGGAGGAGAGGTCGGGTTGGTAGCAAAACATAAATTTTACATAATCCCCACTGCAACTCATGCCAGGATAGTCATGCTGTGTCTTGACGATATAGGGGATCTCATGCATCCTTTTGATAAAAAGCTGAAAAGGAAATTCAGTTCAGCCTTTCTCTAACCGAGATTATGGAGCACTTGTGCTGTTAGAGCAAAAATACGCCCCTGTCCTCAGGGTCTCCTCGTGGAGAGAGACAAGTTAACCCCAAACCCAGCATTCCACTAATGGAGGAGAAATTGAAACGGTGGAAACCGGGAAGAAGCAGCATTCCAGAAATAGGGACACGCAGAGACAAAACAAAGCAGACAGACGGATGGTCCCTGCAGTGAGAAATCTTTTCAGAACTGGGGAAGTGAGGAGGACAAGGTAAATGTTTTGGAATTCTCCAGAATGTCTCCAAGCAACACACAGACTCGCCCTTCACCGGGCATCCCCAAGACATACCGCCTGTTTCAAAGGTCCAGTGGCTTCCTCTGAGCTGTTAGGATGCAGAAGAGGGTCTTCAAAGAGGGTGGTCCCACCCTCCCCACAGCTGTATCATGCACATCTGTCTTTGCACAAAGAGCAAGGTGTGAAAATGACGAAAGGCACTGCGTAATTCGGTGAGGGTAATTTTTACAAAAGAAATAAAGAAGGTAATGAATACTGTAAAAGAACAGACGCTGGATTCACACATCACTCTCAGTCAACAAATGTTCAAGTGACAAAAAGCCCAACCTCCTCAGTTCTGGGGGGTGCCCCCAGCTTGGATTCGGGAATGAGGAAGACACGGATTAAGAGCAGGGCTGACACCAACCCATCACTTGCCTGCATCGCAAGAGAGAGAGAAAATGAACCACTGTTGCAAATAATTGAAATGTTGGTTTTTGGATAATGCAGCTTTACCTTATTGTCTCTGTCTCTCCCTCTTGTCCCTCTTCTTCTTCCCTTTCTTCTCTTCCTCCTCCTCTTCCTCTTCTACCCCACTTGCTTCTCCATGTAACTCTGATTCAGTCTCCTAACTACAAATGCCATCTATTTTCTGTTGTCTCCTTAATGGGTATCTCCAGGCCAGACCTGGCCCTTCACACCCCACTTCCATATTCAGCTATACTCAGTTGTCCCTAACTTGCAGAAAATCCAGTTCCTTACTCCCAAACTGCTCCTTGTACAAGCTCCCTGTCCCCGGGCAACTCCATCCTTCCTGCTACTCTGGCCAAAGGAACTATGGTCAGCCCTGACTTGACTCCTCTCTCATTCCCCATCCAAGCCATCATCAATCTGTTGGTTCTTCCCCTGAAATAGTCCCAGAAGCAGAACACTTCTCACCAGCCAGCTCCCCACCATCATCCAACTGGGGATGTCAGCCAAGTGGTCTCCCTAAATATGCCCATACTTCCTTCCTTACAGCTCGTTTCCCAACCAGGACTCGGAGTGATCCAATAAAAATGTGAGTCTTAGCTTGTCACTCTTCTGATTGACACTCAGTTGCGGCTTCCCATCGCTGTCATTGAAAAGCTAAGTCCTTTCCATGGCTTACAAATCTTGTAGGGTCCAACGCCCAGCCCTTCTCCATTCTCATCTCCACTCTGCTTCTTTCTGCAGTCCAGCCACGCTGGTCACCATGACATTCCTTGAACATACCAAGGTCTATACCACATCAGGGTCTTTGCACAAGCTGTTCCTGACTTCTAGAAGTCTTCCCTTCAAGCCTGGCCTCCACTGTCCTCTGCACTTAACAATCATACCAGCTCATTCCTATAATTCCCTATCTACTTTAATCTGTAGGATTTTCCTCCACAGCTTGTATCGCTATTTAAAACACTACATATTAACTTCTTTATTCACTTAAATTCCATAAGGAAAGAGATCGTTATCTACTGGGGTCTATTATTTTACTACCTGGAAAAGTACCTGGTTCATAGTATGTACTCAGATATGTATGAATGAATGAGTGTATGCCTCTGTTTAAGAATAAAGCCACTTACAGATACAAGATTTTAGGAAGAATCTTTATCATATTTGGTATCTAGTTGGATAATTATGCATATATTGTATGTTGATGCAAATGGCAAAAGAAATGTTTTCTAAGTTCTCTGTGAGATGATCTGGTAGATACGAGAATTTTTGAGTCAATACTTGATGTTGGATTATTGATTTTAAAAAATGCTAAAACCACCACATGATCAAAAGCATAAATTCAGAGCTTTCAAAAAAAAATATAAGAGTCAGGTGAGAATACAGGAGAAAAAAAGCAGGAAACACACATTCAACCTGAGTGTTGGGGCCACATTAGGGAGTGGCGGGGAGTGTGGCTACGTAGCAAAGTGAATATCATGTCTAAACGGAAGAGCCACTCCTCATCCCTAGTGAGCCATTGGCCCAGTGTTGCTCAATCTTACATATTTGTAAGCAATGTTGTAAATGTGGATTTTTGCAAAAAATTCCAGAAATTTTAATTTTTGTACAACACTTTTCAGGACCTCCTAAATCATGAAGACATGACTTCTCTACTATACTGTTAGGGTACCACCATATTTATATTACCACTGGCAATGCCATCATATTTATTATGATAATATTAACACTCCAAAAATAGCCCCAAATGGAGATTAGAGCAATTAATTAACCCCCAGGGGAAAAAATATGCATCACATCTTATCACTGATTTGGAAAGAAGCTACATAATCCTTGCTACCCAGAATAGAGGCAAGAATCAAGATGTCAAGTAAACACAAGCATCTCTGAGCAGGACAAATTAAAGGCCAGTCCCCAAAATGATGGGAATCTTGAATGCAAACACTTTGAGTCATCACCTTATACCCACACCTAGATCAGGTCTCGCACTTATTTTGAGCTATTAAAAAAAAGAAAAGGAAACAAAGAAGTCACTGAATGAAAGAACAATCAATACTGGGAGTGGATGAGTTCCCTGGTAGCTCAGTCAAATCACTTTAAGTGTCATTATGGATAATAATATTAGTTACTGCTCACGTTAATGAAGGACCTCCCATGAGTGGGGCGCTACGCTTAGAATTTACGTCAGTTATCGCACGAATCCTTACAACAGCCCCTGTGAGGTAGGTCCTATTATTAGCCCCTCTTTATCCGTCAGATACAACTGAGATTTTGAGAAGGTAAGTAACCTGTCTAATGCCAGACCTTGAAAGGGCAAATGACCATATTCAACCCAGAAGAGAGGACTCTATGGGTTTCTTTGTTCTGTTTCAAGCAGGACTCTAGTGAGCTTCTTAATCAGATTTTGTAGCACAGATCACATGATGAAGAGGAAACGGGGTAAGTACTTTTAGGAAAGCTGGCCAGCAAAGGGGAAGAAAGAAAAATTATCCAAAGCAAAACTGAGCATGAAAAATCCACAGTGGTCTGTTGCGATTTCACACAAGCCCAAGAAAGTGTAGAGAACACGGCTGGTCTTGAAGACATCTACAGTAAACAATTTCTGCAGTAACCAGCGTTGGTCAACAATTCAAGGTCCCACATCCTTTGGTACTTCTGTCTCAGGAAGCATGGGTGTATTTTTTAACCATTTACAAAGAGCTCCATGAAAAATCTTTTGATGAGAGGGGAACTCCTGCTAGAGGGCTAAGGCCTCTACAAAAATCTAATTGAAATAAAAAGGCTATTATCCCAAGGGTTTCAGGTGCGAGAAATCTTACTGTCTATCAAAGCCTGGGTTGGAACATACAATATTCTGGAATACTCAAACATTCTTTTGGTCATGATTTCCACATGACTGCAATCCGGTGCGTTATTTTGTCTTGATACAAAGAGCTTCCCAAGTTCACTTCGGGTCTTGGAGATCATCCTGATGTCCTTAAATGAAGGATATGAAGGAACTAACGCGAAGCCAACCACAGAAATACACTCTGACAGAAGACAGACACATCGGGTTCTAACGCATTGAAAACCATTGGCAATTGAAGAACCCCAGACTGTTGTAGGTTTGTTGGCCCACCAGTTAACAATAACAGATGGAGATGCAGCAAGATGTTGTGAGAGAATATTCTTGGAGCCAGAAGTAATTCCTCTTTCTTGCTTTCTTCTTTTTTTTTTTTTATGACATCTGGAAACGGCTTCCTTTTATTTACAGAAATCATGATCCTCCAAAAGCACTGCAGTCACAGAATTTTCCACTCCATTTTCTGAACAAGCCACCTAAATTTCTTTGTCTGTTCCTCTGATCAAAGTATTTACCTCTTCTGAAATCACTACAAAAAAGGAGAGACGCTGGGAGAGGTAAATAGCAGAGCTGCGCTCCTTTGTGAGGTGAAGTAGGTCTTAGGATCTTGACAACCCAAGAGCCTCTCACAGGTGAGAAAGAGCTTCATCTCCCCCTCACTGAGTGGGTGGACTGCTTGCTTTTTCTACCATCATGATGCTGAATCAGGAAGTTCAGGGTGCAGACCCAGGAGAACCAAAGGTCCTGAGGTTTCTGGTTCCCTACCGGAGGGGGGATTTTATGGCAATGAAAAGAGCCAGGTGGGAAAAACACGTTCCCATCCCCTCCCCATGCCCCATATGCAGTAGGCTGAGTATTTACAACTGAACTTTGCAGAGTCTCAGGTAAGAGCCTGCATGTGGATGGGAGGGATAGAAAGGAAGGAAAGAATATAATGTTCCTGGCTCAGGAACTCGAACTGGAATTCCAGAGGCACCTCTGAAAGGACCCCATTTTTCTTCCAAACTTCCCAGAGGTATTAGATCGAGAGCAGGGTTCTTGCTCAGCCCTCGAACATGAATCACCTGCCATGCTATCTGCTGGCCCCGTGGAAACAGTGATAAACTCATAAGAAATATTTAGGAGCCAGCTAAAGAGCAGAAGCACTAAAAACAAATAGCATAATCTGTTTATTAGAAGGACAAATGACCCACACAAACAAACAAGGGATTCAGTAGAAAGTGTATTAAATATTCCACACTGGGAGGCTACAGGAAGTGGGAACACACAATTATGAAGGGGGGGGGTCAAGAGAGATATGAGGAGAGGAAAAATACAATTGTTGAACGTGAGAGCTCAAAGAACGCACTGAAATGGAAGAATGCAGCCAAGGAATACACAGGTGCACCTAAAGAGAGGCATTTTCCCAAAAGGTACCTAGGAGAGCGACACAGGGAGAAAAATCCCCTAAACACCAAAATAAGGAAGACATAAATGTAAGTGTCATCCTCCGTCTGACAGGAACACTCATATAAAGAGAGAGTAACAAAGATTAATGGCTAGAAATAATGGCTGAGAACTTCCAAGGAGTCAAGAAAATGCAAGGCTTAAGACAAAAAGTACAAGTTAAACAAGCCTATTTCTAAAAACAAATTAAAAAATAACCTTTGGGCCAATTATCATGATTTTTAAGAACATTAAATACACACAGTATATGTTTAAATCTTGCAATGAGGAAAAAAGCTGATGACATTCAAAGGGAGGACAATGTGGCTAATATGGGCTTTTTCACACCAACATGGAATAGAAAAAGTGACACAGGATACAAATGGCAAATTAATTTCAACAAGGTAAAGGGAGAGGAAGAAACCTAGACTTTTATACCCAGTAAAATTTATCTCTTAAATGAAAAAGAAAACCGAAGATATATCCAGGTATGAAAAATCTTACAAAATGTGCCACATTAAACCCTCTTGGAGAAAATTTTGAAAAAATTTATTTCTGCAAAGAGAGAAATGAATCTGGAACAGAGCAACAGAGTTCAGGTAAGCAGAAAGTATTAATAGTCTCAGAAGACAATAATCTAAAAAGAAATCCCAAAATAATCTCGAGCCAAAGTTCTCTTAGAATCTGGCACAGTGAGAGTTGGGAGGTAGGAGTGGGCTTACTCCAGATTTTGTTCTGAAGCAAACAGTGGATATTCAAAAGGTTGATAAGCAATGAGAATAGATATGGGTCTTACACGGAAATATAATTGCGGGATATCACTCTCAAACAAGTAAAGGAACACTTCATGAATCCTATGTGTAAGAAGGAAAAAGAGAGCACAGAAGAAAGACTAGTGGGACAATGACATCAGCAATAGAAACTTAAAAATGATACAACATATGTTGGGAAAACCAAAGAAAACAAATAAAAATCGAACAAGGTGGTAAACAGAAAACCGAAAATAGAATGACAAAAATCATAAGCTGTATAATAATGGCAGTTGGAAAATTAGAAGTGGGATAAACTGATAAAATAGGATTACAAATAGCTTTACCAACATACATATAAACTTAAAATGGATATATTTGAATAGATATATTTAACACAAGAGGAGTCCTCGACTTGGAAAATGAAGAAATCCAAAATGCAAAATAGAAGGTAAATAGGATTGAAAAATATCCAGGAGCCAAATTTAAGATCAGACAAAAATATCATACATGTCACAATTAGCCATTAAAGACTGGAAGACGAACAGTACTTAAGAAGATATCACCAACACTTTTATGAACGCACCTAGTAAAACATCAAAGCATGTAAAAAGTAAATAATCTCTCTCACATATTTGTGTTCATATATACAATATGCTTAAAATAAAGGAATGTTAAGGAAAAAATGTTGTGAGAGATTACCATAACACCTTCTTGAAATGGATAGATGTAGGAGATCAAAGAGTAACGGGAGATATAGAATGTTTGAGTAATCCCGTTAAGTGTTCTCTGAGCACATGCAGAATGATTCGAAAAGGTACCATTCATAAACGGTACTTTAAAGAAGGAGTACCATACAGCAATACATTCTTTGAACCTAATCAAATAAAATAAAAGTTGATAGAAACAGCCTATAAAAAAAATTAAAAAAAAAGAAACATCCTATAAAAGTGTGAGAACACTGAACGTGTGTGTGTGTACCTTTAAGCTAAAGTAAAAAATACAAACTACGTGAAATCCCATGATAATTTAGGTGTCACGTGTGAAAATTTGTCTGACAGGTCTAAAGAAGTGTTTATGGGGATAATTAACACTTCAACTACATTTACAAGATAATAAGAAAGATTGCAAATAAATGAGCCATGGAGGCAAATCAAAAAGCTAGACTAATAGGAACAGGATAAATCCAACTCAATCAGAAAATAATATAGGATAAAGAGTAGAAATCTGTGAAATAGGGAACGAAAAAAGAGTCAAGCTAATTATCAAAATGAATGCTAGTTCACTGAAAGCTTATTAATATAAGCAAACTTCTGGCAACATTGATCAAGCAAAACAGAAATAATGAAAATTAATAGTCTTGAAAAGTGAGGGAACTCACTTTAAATAATTCCAAATAAAATAAAAATATTAAAATAGAAATATTTTAATGATATAAATACTGATGTTAAAAAATAAATTTAAGGGGTGCCTGGGTGGCTCAGTTGGTTAAGCGACTGCCTTCGGCTCAGGTCATGATCCTGGACTCCCAGGACCGAGTCCCACATCGGGCTCCCTGCTCAGCAGGGAGTCTGCTTCTCCCTCTGACCCTCCCCCCTCTCATGCTCTCTCTCTATCTCATTCTCTCTCTCAAATAAATTTAAAAAAAAAATCTTTAAAAAATAAAAAATAAAATAAATAAATAAATTTAAAATATTTGAGAAAAAGTAAAGAATCTAGAACAGAAATAGATCTAAATAAAGACTATTAATGCAAAATAGTAATAAAAAAATTCTCCCACATAAAAACTCAACAGTCAAGATTATTTTCAAGCAATTTCTAGTAATTCAGTTCTTTCTGAAGTTTTGCTCAGAAAATATAAAATGAAAAGAAGCAGCCAAAATAGTTTTGTAAGATTAGTTTAACTGTAAGGACTGTACAAGATCAGAAGATAAAATTAAGAAACTGAATCAAACTTGAATTTAAATCAAAATTATAAATCAAATTCACTTATGAATAAAGATGTAGACATCTTAAGTGAATATTAACAAAGCAAATACAATAAAGTACTGGCAGATTTTTGAAAGTTCACCTTATGATCAACATGGGGCTGTTTCCAAAATGCCCTAACACAAAAAACCTACTGTATTATTCAACCAAATAAATAAAAAAAAGAGGGGCACCTGGGTGGCTCAGTCGTTAAGTGTCTGCCTTCGGCTCAGGTCATGGTCCCAGGGTCCTGGGATCGAGCCCTGCATCGGGCTCCCTGCGCCGCGGGAAGCCTGCCTCTCCATCTCCCACTCCCCCTGCTTGTGTTCCCTCTCTCACTGTGTCTCTCTCTAAAGAAATAAATAAAAAATCTTAAAAAAAAAAAAAAACAAAAAAAAAAAAAGAAAGAAAAATCTTGTGACCAGCCATAAAGATGCTAGAAATGATTCTGACAATATTCAATGCTTATTTATGATTTTTAAAAATGTTTTAACTTAGTAGAAAACTGGAAATAGAAGGTAATTTCTTTTTACCTGATAATGGCCATTTCCCCAAAACATCTAGTCAATATCACATTTATTAAAGAGTGTTGGACTCCTTTCCTATAAAATCATGAACAGGGATGTCAGTTTGCCCCAACACAGTTCAAACCAGCACTGGATGTCCTGAATCAATGCAATGACAACAGGGATAAAGGAAACGAAGAGTATAAATATTCAAAGGGGAAGAGAGAAAATGGTCATGATTTGTAGAGAGTATGGTCACTTTTATGGAATCCATGCAATTTGATAGATAAGCTACTAGAAATAACAGATAATCCAAAAAAGACTTCTGAATATACAATCAAGATATTCTTTTATAGCAGGAGTAGGAAATGTCATACAAAATAAGATGCTATTTGCAAGAAGGAGAAGGAGGAGGAGGAGAAAATTAACGTGAATGCAGAATGATATCTCTTCTTCCTAATGTCATCTTTCAACTCAATACAACTCCCAACAAAGATGGCAGAATTTTGCAGAATTTGACACGTTGATTCTAAATTGTCCATAAAAGAATAGACACCTACAAACGCGAAGAGAATGTGGAAGGAGAAGAGCATAGGGCCATTTTGTTCTACATGAGTGACCCTTTGCCTACTGCGGGAATGGACTGGCGAAGGAACCAGACCAAATATAAAACACAGAGCTTGCCCTATGCATATGGGGTGGATGTTAGAACTTTGTACTGGGTTATTTTTTGGCAGACTCCTTTGAGATTTACTCTCTTGAGCTCAGACCCACAGAGACCCTCAGGTTCTCTGGCCTGAACCCATAGGGAATCACTCTTGCCTCTGGCTTCCCCTGAGGGAAACCAAGGAAGACTGGAAGCAGAAAAAGAGAAGAGACTGTATGTACAACCTCCAGTCACGTCCCTAGCAGGTATGATCAGTACAACCCAAATGGGCATCCGTAACTTCTCATAAGGGCTCGTGAAAATGGCCACTCCAGGCTTACCGCACTACCCTCTGCTGGTTTCCCTTATATCCTGCCCCACCTATTAATAGAATACCTTTGCGTGTCATATGTCCTTATTAGGATGCTGCCTGACACCAAATCACTGGAAAAGGAGACATGGTTTATATTACATGTTGAACATATCGGTTCTCTCTTTGAAGAAAAATAACACTGGATCCCTATCTCACACCATACATAAAAAAATTAACTCTGTGAAGATTAACAATGTATACCTGAACTCTGACACTCATAGAGAAATATGTAGGAGGACATTTTTGTGATGCTGGGGTAGAGGTCAGGATTTCTTAAATGTGTCCTACTTAGAAAAAGACATAAGGAAGAAAAAAAAAACATTGAGGAATCTTTGCTAAATCAATACTATTGATTTCTGTTTCAAGAATATCAGAAATGACGATTGTGGATAGGACACAGAGAAGAGATTTGCAATGTGCACACAAACACTGGTGGACTACTTAAAGCAGAGCACGCTCACAGTCTTAGGTGTAGGGTTAAAACAGAACCAGGACGTGGGGTCCTAAGGACTGGTATAAAAGGATACAGAGCTGCCTGGCAGGTTCCTCCTGCCTCCCCCAGCATTTCTGTTCACACCACTGTAAAGATTCTCAGCACACAACATGCCAACCTGTCATCATCTTCCGTTCTTGTCATTATATGAAATAAAACTGAGAAGCTCCAGAGTAATTTGTACAAGAGAACTTAAAAGTTGCAAGACCAACAGAAGATAATATGATTAAGATGTTTTTAACATAATACTTACCGCACTCTGAGTATTTCCCCATATCACTAAATATTATCCTGTAATGCAATTTTAATGGCTAGTATTCCACGCTTGTATTTTACCTCTAATTATATAACAATTTCTAGACTGTTAAAAATTGTTGTATCCTTTCCATTTTGTACGTATGTATGTATTTATTTATTTCGCTGTCATAAACCCTTGACAATGAAAATCCCTATACATTCATCCTTCTGCACCTGTCCAATTACTTCTTGAGGATAAGATTCCTTGCAGTGCAATGTATTTCAAGGCATTTTGCAACCTATTGTCATGTTGTCTCCCCAAAAAATTAGGACCGTTTGCAAACACTCCAGCCTTGCATGAGCGGGCATTTCCCACAGCTAAAATCCACTGCCAATGAGGCGCTTACTAACTGTGGTTTTAGGAGATGTTAGAGGGAACGATTCTGTAAAGTGCAACAGCTACAGAGAAAACTGAAGTGATCCTTCCAAAGTGGAAAAGAAAGTGCTGGTCTAATGCTTATGCCAAGATTCATGTATGTTTTCACAGATAACTATGGTCTCCGTTGTTAGCAGCTTGGAAGATTCACGGAGACTAACACCACCCTTTCCCTGTCCATAGAATACTACTACTGATGGATTTAAAAGGTAAGCATACCATCTACCAAAACAGGAAAGGATGAAGACCAATGCAGGGGATGGATAATCCACAATGCACCCAGGAGTTACCTTCAAGGTCCGGAGGCAGAGAAAGCATTTTGGAAGCAAGCTTGGTTGAGCCTATTCACTGATGCTTGATTCTGTCTGCACACATTTACTGGCTAAATAGACAAAGAGCTACCCCTCATTAGAGTCTTTCCTCCGAAACATTAAATTCACAGATACCTGAATGCTTTGTAGCAACATCTTTGGTTTATCCTCCTTTTCTGCAACATGGCTCTCTTTCTTTTAAAAGACAATGCCCAAATAGCAGGTGTTAGAGTTCCTAACTCCAAGGAAGCTCTGCCTACTTGCCCAGTCTCAAACAAGGACAGGTGGTCAGTGAAGAAAATATTAAGTCTGTGATGAGCACCTCTGGGCAAATATGTGTTCATCTTCCAAAATCCGATGAAAGAGTCTTCCGAAGAAAGCAAATACACAAAGCAACATCATGAACAAACATACAAGCCTGACAATTTTTTTTTTTTAATATAGGATTGTTTTAAAAAAAAAAAATCTATTTGCTCTCAAAGACATGGTTTTCAATTCTATGCCAATTGGGAAAGAAGATACTGAATCTTTAAAATATCCCCCATGCCCCATTTCTTTTTTTTTAAAGATTTTATTTATTTATTTGACAGAGAGAGAGAGATAGCGAGAGCAGGAACACAAGCAGGGGGAGTGGGAGAGGGAGAAACAGGCTTCCCGCCGAACAGGGAGCCCGATGTAGGACTCGATCCCAGGACCCTGGGATCATGACCTGAGCCGAAGGCAGACGCTTAACGACTGAGCCACCCAGGCGCCCCCCCATGCCCCATTTCTTTCTAAAAATGTTGATCTTAACTGGATTTTCCCTGGGTTCCTCGTATAACAACATTACGTATTTTACCATATTAAAATTCCATGTGAAACCTGAAATGGAAAGAAGTCCCCAATGTGAATATCATTTTTTGTTGTTGCTGTTAAAAAAAAAAAAAAAAAAGGCATCCTGTAAGACCAAGAGCTTACCTAAAGCAAACACGCTTTTAACACCAAGGGTTCTTTTAATTTTTAAGATTTTTGTGTTTTCACTTTTTCCCATTAAACTCTGCTGCTGGTAGCATTAATTCCGTTCCACGTGCCCCTAATAAATCACTACAGCTCTGTTCTCCTTTCTCCTCTGTAAATCTGGCAACAATGATGCTAATTGTACATGAAAAATATATTAAAACTGTAAATCATTTCTATTTTCGAGGAGGATGGGAGAAACAAATCTAAAGCAACAAATCAAACGCTCTTCTTTCGTCCAGATTTGGCCAGAGGCCATTATATTAAAAGCATAAAATTACAGCCCATTTTCATCAATTAGGCCTTATTCTTCGGTTCTTGAATCTAATCAAGAACATATAAAATGTATCACAAATCCCATGTTAATGACCACGGATTCATTTCATTAATAGCGCTGGACATTTCTTTTTGTAGTGCATTCTTTAGACTATTCCTTTATGTGGACCTTTTTGTACCAATTGTATATAAAAGGGCCAAAATATTTCTTTTTTATATCATCGAGTAGCTATAATGATGGCGTAGAGGAAAAAGCTCATAGGAATTATCTGTCACTTCCTAATGGAAATAGCTAAACTCGGCTTTCTATTTCATACAATACTCAATAGCTTACTTTTTCTACAAAGGATGAAAGATTGATTTTTTTTTTAAGTGTACCTATGGATACTCCCCTATGGTCTTGCTAGAGTTCGCTCAACGCTGATAAAAATTTTTTACAGCCTAAATTAGAAAGCAGAACCAACCACTCAGTGTATTTACCAACAGACTTATTCATACAAAGATTAAAAATGGAAAGTCACTGGGGCACCTGGGGGGCTCTGTCACTTAATCATCTGCCTTCGGCTCAGGTCATGATCCCAGGGTCCTGGGATCGAGACCCACGTCAGGCTCCCTGCTCAGTGGGAAGTCTGCTTCTCCCTCTACCGTTCCCCTCTGCTCATGATCTCTCTCTTTCACTCGCTCTCTGTCAAATAGATAGATGAAATCTTAAAAAAAAAAAAAAAAAAGAAAGTCATTGAGATAAAGGTCTTCCATTTTCCCTGTAAGTGTTACTTTACCCTAAAAGATACCCCCTTTCTTAATAAACTAGCTTGGCAAACTCATCATCTCATAAACGAACGCACTGGTCAAGTTAGTCGATAATCTAATCCATGCTCACTTCTTTGATGGGTTTCAGAAATGAGATGCCTAACCTAAGCAAATAAGTCTCTAGTGGTCAGAAATTGAGGCAGCAGGCCAAGATAATGTAGGGGCAAATCACCTCTCTGCAGAATAAATCAAATTACACCATCTCGATGCTGGCTTAGGCCAAGCTGGGCAAGTTAACGGATAACTGGCAGCCTGAGTAATTAATCTCCAAATGCAAATCAGAGCCTGTCATTTCACTTCCTAAAAATATTCCTTCATGGGACTCCCGCTGTCAACAACATAATTCCCAAACAGGATAAATGAGGTAATACATGCAAATTGCCTACTACAGAGCCTGGCACTTTAGCAAGTGGTCAAGAAATGTTGGACTCTCTCCCCTTTCCCCGTCCCGTTGGGAGAGTGACTGCAATTTGGTTCCAATCTGCTTCTGCAGGAATTGATCCCAGGGGTGACTGAACGACAGATACCATACACACTTGGCTGGTCACTAAAATTGGGGGGAAAGTATATATTTATCCGTGAGGAACACCGACTTGTTAAAAAATACAAGTCCTAAATATATACCCTGCACATTTCATTTTTTTGTCATTGCTGTTCATCAATCTGCTATAAAGTTAGATTAAGAATTCTTATAGAGAAGACTGACAAGACTTTGTTCCGGAAAGAGTTGAGTGAGGTCCTGCTCATATTCCAGGTTGAGATATTCTCCTGTTAAGACCCCACATACCTTGCAACCCTGTGTTCAATGCACCAGCCCCAGGTTCGCTTGCATGTCAACTACTCCCCTATACTATTTAAGAAGCCGATGATCTAGAACCTAAAGACAGTATCGCCAAGTGAGCCAATGGACTACGTGTGTTTGTAGAGGTCATAGGGGTCGTGTGAAAATGAGAGGATAGATCTAGAATTGGTTCATGACGTGTTGCGGGCCAACCAGCTACCAATGAAAGAGGTAGACTCTCAACACAGAGCTAAAAATGAAAGCACGCTGATCAGTACTTCATTCCAGGAATATGTCATAACTTACATCTCATCTCTTTTTATTTATCTTTTATTTTCCTATCATAAACCATAACAAAACACAGGTTTTTAGGTATTAATCTCTAAAAGCGTTTAAAATAACTATTTCACTAGGTGGGTTTCTTGAGATAGAATTACTGGTTCAAAAGTTATGGGCATTTAAAATGTTTTTTCACACATACTGTTATACTGTTTTTTGAAAAACCTATGTAGCACTTGACAAAAACGCCTACCAAAAGAAGTCATGCATGCACATTCTCTTCAGCACTGAATATTATTTTATTATGGCTTTGCTAATATTATCAGTAAAATGGTGTTTGCTCTTATTAAATTGCATTAATAACTCTCAAGAAAATTACCTGGGAAACTCTCAGAAAGACTTAGATCTGAATTCTGCTTTTCCCTTTTACACACTGGGTGATTTAGGTAAAGGATGAACCACTACTCCTAGCTTTATGTTTCCCCTTTGTGACTTAGCACTTTGGAGGGCTATTAGGTGCACTCACTGATAGAAAATGCATAAGCTTTAGTGCAAAGTGCTTGCTGTAAAAAACTCATTCTCTGAGTAGCAACTAATGTCATCTTCTTTGCCCTCACCACCACCACCATCACCATCATTATTGTCACCAGCATCAGCACCCCCACCATGATCACATCACCATCATCACCCCCATCACCATTGTCCTCAGCACCATCTTCAACACCATCATCAACACCATCAACACCATCACCATCATCAATCACCATCTTCATGGCTATCACCATCACCACTAACATCAAAATCATCATCATCATCACCAGGATGGTCATTATCACCTCCATCATCATAATCACGGCCATGATTATCTTCATTTCCATCATCTCTTTCACCACTATTATCAAAATCGTCATCTACTATTATTACTTCTACTATTACTGTCTATATATATTTATTTATGGGTTGGTTGTGTCCTTGGGCCACTATTCTATCAGTGTTTTCCTTAAAATTTGATTTTAAGGATCTATAGCTAACAATCCCTTGTTGTGTGTCTCTTAACTGCCTACAGATACACTTTGCAACTAGTTGCTCTTAGAGGTCACTCCAGAAATTTACCTTGGTCTAGGCTATATGGACCATGGTTTCTTTAATGGGTGTCATTATTTTTTTCTTCCTATTTTGTTCTAATGGCAGAAAGGAGTATTTGTTTATATTTGGTTTAACAATGTTTTAGGTCCAATTTTCTGAGGCCCTATTTATGACTATTTTCCATATCATTAATCCTATCATTAGCCATCATGTAAAGAGCCCTATAAATATGACTCTAATTGATATACAAACATATCTGTTATGACTATTATATGACAAAATCTTTGTCAGTATCACCTTCACAGTCATTAAAATTCAAATTCTTGGGGCCCATCCCCAGAAATGACGAGTCGGTAGCAGCCTGGGTGGAGCCTGGGAGTCTGCCTATGAAAAAGTTCCTGGTTAGTTTGAGAACAACTATGCTATGGCAACTCTGGACCCTGCCATCCTATGCATTAACTAGAAGATACCCAAATGACTTCATGAAGATTTCCCTTTACATCAAGGGTCAGCAAACTTTCTCTATAAATATTTTAGACTTTGCGGACCATATGCCCTCTTTTGAAGCTGTTTGATTCTGCCATTGTACTGTGAAAGCAGCCACAGAAATTAGGCACATTGATGTGGAAGGTTGTGTCCCATTAAACTTTTCTGCAAAAATAGGCAGCAGCATGATGGATTCCGCCTATGAGTCATATTGTCCCCTCGTTTCACATCTCTGAAAGGAAGTGAGGCCCTCCTTTCCCTGAACACTCATCCTTGTTGGGTTTCTCAATTTTCATAAGATCACATCGACCAATAGTCCCTGCAGCTCAGTTGATGACGGGATCATGCCACCATGCAATAAACTCACCGCAACAGTGACTGTACTTGGGATGTTTGGCCGAGCCAAGACTTCAAATTCACTTACTCAGTCTCTTAAACCATGCACAGCCAAGAGAATCAACATTAACATCAGCCTCCAGGCACCATCTTTGACCACATATTCTCTCCACCTGAAGTCCCCCTAACCCACCAATTTGGCCATCTGCTGTCCTTCGAAGTTCTCCTTAGTGTATTCTGACCTCTGAGTCTAGAAACATGTTCCTCCCAGATGTTCCCATATCTCTCCAACTGGTCACATCACAGCACTGATCATACGAAATGGTAATTCTGGCTCATTGTGTATCCTCCCCCTCCCCCCATATGATCTGCAAGGAAAAAGATGGTACCACATTCAGGAAAGTGGTCAATTAGCACATGTTCTGTAAGGATGCTCTGAATGAATACATTTATAAACTGCACTTTTGCTAATGTCAGGGGCTCATACAGAAGGAAATGTTAACAAACAAGCCAAAGAAATGCAATGAAGTAAGGGTCTAGGTGGCACCTACTTGGATTGACAGAGCTGCACAAGAATTGAAGACTAGGTTTTATCACCATCCCAAGAACCCACCCACCTCAAACTCTCAGAGAAGCCCAATGAGCATAGGAAGATGCTGAGTGGGATGTCGTGTGCTTCTTGCAGAATTCCGTAGACGCCACCTTGTCAACCATTTGCCCAGTGCCCTACAATGCAACTCTTACCAAGCCCTTCCCCCTGCTAAGAGCTTGGGCTGAGATTTTGTTCAAATTCAATTTCATTTCCCCTAGATCAACTCTCTAAATTGGATACTCCTTCAGTAAACCTAGCCCATTAGCTGGAACGGTTAAAAGAAATAGTAGACACAGTAGGTTACACCCTGTCCTAAACAGCTTGGTCCCCTTCAGGGCACGTTTTCTACCTGGAGTTATCGGTCATGCTACCCCTGCTTTGCCACCAGAGGACAACTTCCAGATCCAGATGTCCCTCTGGAGTGCAGTACCCAATGTGGTCCTGCCTCAGCGTTGTCTGAATATCAATTTCCTGATGTGCGAGACGTTCCTGTCACTTTATCGCTCTACATCACGCAAGGGTCCCCAGTGCTTGCTTACAAGACAACAACAGCAACAACTCATAAACAAGGTTTCCCATTTTCAAATCCTCAGGGTCTTCTCTGGGGCTAAAAAGGAAGAACTACCCTAGGTAGGGCTTTTCCGCCCCTGAAGCCATACCAGTCTTTCTTGTCTACTTTCTATCCCAAATAGGAGGGAGGGTAATGGACATCAATGGGTTTTGCCTGCTTAGCATCCTGTTTTCCTTTGGGGAGCTACCTTGCCTACATCAACCCTAAGGTAGGTCCTGTTGGATTCACACATCCCTCTCCCCATTCAGAAATGAATGCTAACCCAGGCCATGCTGATCAAAGGGTGTTTCCCCCCCTAGATTTGGAAATTGGTTTGAGTTGGCCTGTGACCCCAGCTGGGCCAGTGGCATCATCCCCAGGCCAATGTGCTTCTCAGAGCTCAAGGATGATATCACAGGGAAATGCTGGTGACCACTTTTTTTTTTTGCCCCATATGGAAATAGCATCACAGAGAGACAAAAGAAAGCCAATGATAAACCAAAAATGAGAGGTTACTAATAGCAATGACTCAGCCCTAAATCCAGGTGGCTTTAAACAACAAGAATTTATTGTCCCACTGTACTGCAGGACAGATGTATGAAATTATAGAGTCGTCCTGCAACACAGTGGGACAATAAATTCTTCTTGATGTCTGAAATTATGGAGTCAGCAGGGTTGGTTACTTGCCTAGAGTCTCGGGGATCACGATGTCTGTCTCTCTCAGTTCTTAGTTTCTGGTGGTTTTCAGAGATCCTTGGAGCTCCCTGGCTGGGAGATCCATCCCTCACTTCTTTGCCTCCATCTTCATATCATGTTCTATGTGTCTCTGTCTGTCTTTGTCCCTGTGTCTCCTCTTGTAAGGACACCACCCATAATGGATTTAGTGTCCTTCCGAATACAGTCTGACCTCATCTTACCTTGATTACATCTATTAAGAACCCTATCTCCAAGTAAGCTGACATTCATAGGTTCCAGGATTAGGACCTCAACATACCCTCTTTTTGGGGAGGGGGGCAACACAATTCAACCCATAACACAGATCAACTCAAAAACCCTTCAACAAGAGAAAAGTTTGAAGGATTAATAGCCATGCTATGATTTGTAAATGTTTTTAAAAGATTCTAACTGATATTCTGCAGCCTTAGAATAACAATTTCAAATCCTGTAGACCCCAAATATCTCTTGGGCTGGGACCTCATAATGTCTCCTCAGAGGTAATCTAATATCAATGATGATGATGTTGCTGTTGTTGACAGTGATGAGAACCACAGTAATAATAACAACAAAGCCTTAAGTAGAACAAAATGCTGGAGGAAGCTCATTTTCCCCTAAGTCTAGAGAAAGCCTTCTAAGATGATGATTCCTCTCATCTCAATGACTGTAACCTGTGAACTTTAATTAAGTTGTTGGAAAGGAGTCCAGAACCATGAAAATGAAAGCAAATCATAGTCGACGGTATTTAAAATCAGGCAAAGCACTGCTTTCTCAAAACCACAAATCAATTAGCTTGTTGGCCGTTCTATCACGATTTTAAGCTGCCTTCTCTTGTAGCACCTCTGGGGCTTGGTATTTTAGGGAAACGTCAGCAGACAGACTTTGGTGTGGCTGCAACTGGTCAAGATGATGCAAGTCGACATCCTGAGGGGTGGGCTCAGCCACAGCGGGAAATCGCTTCGCCCCAGTGTGTGCCCACAGTTTGTCATAGGAAGCCGAGGGATCCTATTTTCTACTACTTTCTAAATCTTGTCATAAACGAGGACACTACTTCTTTAAAAAATTGGGAGAACATCTGACTTTCAGGCACAGTACACATAAGCCAAGAGCTTCATGCATTTGCCAAACAACAAGAACAACAAAAAAAATCTAACATCGACTCTGGGTACATTTAGGACGTACATCGATATATTTTTTAAAAAGTACATACAAATGCATGCCTATTGGTGGACATCAGCAGTAATCATGGTTACCAAGAGCTCCATATCAGAGCAAATCATCGTGGGCAGCCTATGCACAGTAAGCTAGGTAGGAGGATAGGACGGTCTCAAAGACACTTGCAGGAGAAAGGTAAACCTGCTGAGGAGGTTTGCAAAAGAAGGCCCAGAAAGGGCATAACGTCTTGTCTTCAAAGACTTTGCAAGCAACAGAGTGAGAGAAAGCAGCCTCCCAAATTGCTCCAGCTCTGTTGGTAGAGATTTCACACGTATGGGTCACCAACCCTTTGTAACAAGAAGTGAACGCTCTCATAAAGCTGCAAAAGTCTTTCTGGGCCGGGTTCAAAAACGGCCGCGTGGTCAGGTGCTTCCCATTCATTCATTCATGCCGTGCGTACCAGCCGACACACAATGCATTCATTCCTTTATCCCGCCAATGTCCCCCTGCCTATAAAAGGTTTACAGTCTACTGGGTGTCTGTGTATCTGTTACGTACGTACTGCCCGTCTCTCATCGCTAGCCTGGTAACAGCAGGGACTTTGTTCTGTTCGCGATCGTCTTGCTTTGTGAGATTCAGCTTTGCTCGTCCCAATGCCACTTGGAGGATGGTTTGGTGCAGGGAGGCCCTGGCAATGTATCAGGAGTCCTGGGGTGGTCCCTGGCAGCTTGGCTGATGTTCCCTGTCTGTGTCTCTCCCCCGAGGGTGGGTGGCGGCCAGGAGGCAATGCCCGTGGCACAGTGGATGCCCAGGAATAGTTGTAGAAGGTATAAATGAAGGAAGATATTTTTTAAAGTTCTACAGTCTACCGGAGGTGTAGACTTGTAAAATAATGCTTGCATCCAAACTCTACCAACACACGGGAGGATGCTGCATCTCTGCGTAGGGCCTCAGAGTGTCAAGAATAGGGAGGTACCGCATTGCAGAAGACTGCGGATGGAATGACTCCTCCAGTTCCTCCCACGTGGAGGTCTTTATAATTCTGTGATGGACGTCCTGCTGGGTTCCATCACTTACTCCAGATAAACTCTGACAATGATAGTCAACATGCCAAAATCTCTTTCTTAAAAAAAAAAAAAAGAAAAAAAGGATGCAGGTGACTGGATGGCTCAGTGAGTTAGGTGTCTGATTGCAGCTCAGGTCATAATCCTCGAGTCCTGGGATCGAGTCCCACATGGGCTCCCTGCTCAGTGAGGAGTCTGCTTCTCCCTCTCTCTCTCCCCGCCCTCAAACAAATAAATAAAATCTTTAGGGAAATGCAAACAACTTGTGCTACACTGGGATTTGATCTCATTATTATATGCTTTAAGCTCAGAGGAAAGATCTAATCTACGTCGATATATTTTAAACATTTAAATTTTCTTGGGAAAGACACAGCTTTCTGTCTGTGCTTTGCTACTATTTTTGGATCTAAACTATTTTTAAATATGCAAAATTAATATAATTTTGTTGCATATTATCTGGATACATGACAAAACATAGTGATAAAAGTACTTCAGTAGATAAAAAATTGGGGGGAAGACAGAAAGCTTTTAATAAATGATTTTTAAAAAAATTTCAGGTGATAAAAGTACATTGGAATTTGATAAGAACGGAACCTTATGTTCTTTGATTTAAACTCACCACACAGTCCGCTGAGAAGAAAAATGTGTGTTAGAATTCCTTGGGTTGGAATTCCAGTTATGAATCCTCCAATGTCAAAAATGAAAACCCTGCAAAAAACACCCAAGTGGGTGCTTTGCATGTTAGATTATAGTATCAATGCACCTTTCTATCATTTTGTTAGGTTTTATCTCTCCTTCTGTCCCATTTTTGCACTTTTTATGTCTTGGCCCATCTAGAGAAGCAATAAACAAGGAGCTTACTTTGGGAGACTCAGAAACCATTTCCTCGCTGCACAACATAGGTGTGTATTCCTTGTGTATTCATGTCAGGATTGGTGGAAAACTTTCCATCGTGGATCCTCAACGGAAAACATCAACTTACAGATTACCTGCCTTTTTTTTTTCTTGAAATCCTAAAGAACTCTCTGAATTCTTCTGCCCACTTTCTGAACCTCGAGTTTTGTTGGGGCTCATTCATTTTCCAAGCAAAGAGCTTACATTTCCTTGTTATCCCCAGTTGGACTGGTCCAATGTCTTGTGTGGGGTAAGTGCAAAGAGTCATTTTTCAAATCAATAATTTTTATTTTTTTATCTTTTTTTCAAATCAATAATGTTTAAATGAGTCAGCTAAAAGGGCTCTCAGGAGAGTGTGGGTTGAAAGAGGGAAGAAAAGACAAAGAATCAGAGCTGAGGTCAGGAGATCAATAGATGGTGTGGCCTGAGGTGGGAGTAAAGTCAACACATAGCAGGTGGATGGGATGTTAGGGGAATATTGGATGATCACTTTTGGGTGGAGTGATGATTAGGTCCCAAAAGAGATGGAGCAGAACGTAGCTGAAGGCATCCATTTAAGGAAGAAAGAGGGTTAATGAGCATTTTCCTATCTTGTGGAAATGTACCACAAAAGCTCCTTTGCTTGAAAAGAGTAAAAACTTTCTGTGTTCCTTCCCTTTCTGATGGGAACACCACCCTGTCCCACGCCCTGGGGCAGACTTGTTGAGTACTGTGCTCAGGACCACATTCCCAGCAGACAAGAGGGCGTTCTGCTTAGCTGGGACATCAGAATGCTTGGGATTTTAGAGAGGACAGAAAAGTATAGGAGTTCTTCTGTTCAAGTTGACTTTCCCAAAAATCATAACACATTTGATCTTAATTGAACTGTGGATCTCTCTCGTTGGCTTTCCTCCAACACCTTATACAAACACACACACACACACACACACACACACACACACAATATACCTTCACTCTCCAAATATCTCTTTTCCAAAGAGAAATCTAATAGGAATTTTTTCCCATTTTTTAAGAAATCTGCTTCACGTTTGTGGAAACCTATTTCTCTGAAAAGAAATATAGAATATCTGATTGAATTAATAAAACAGAGACTCCTCATCTTCCTTAACAAGTATTAGTAGGGGAATAGATCACTCAGACTATCTCCCCCCACCCCGTTGTCGCCTGTGAGTTCCGAGTATGATCTGTGGGTCTGATTTATTTACGTAGGGTCACTGTTTTGCATCTCACACACCCTCTGTGGTCCTCAAATCCAAAGCTAAGGAAATCTCTCCTTCTGTCCGTGTTTGCTACAGTTTATAGGTCAATGCACCAAGGACAAGTGTTCTTACACACAGAGGAGGAACGTGACACAAATCCAGTGTGAAAACAGCCTGGTTTAGAACCAAAACACACAGTAGGAAGGCAGGGACCTACTCCGGACCACCGTACCCGAGAAATGGGATCTTCCAGTAAACGGTCATGTAAGGAGATTCATATTAAAATTCACATGAAGTTAAATGTATAACATATTGACCTTTTCCATTTCACCATTATTTCTATAATTATATTGTTACTCATAATTTATAATGATCCAGCGGCTTACTCCAAAATTGCTATAACCCTAAACAACATTCGGAGGAGGTATACCAGGAATGTTATTATTACTAATAGCCGAGGTCACTAAATATTGAGCCAATATTGTCTCAGCCAAGACAATATGGAAAATAAATGGCCGTGTCCGAACTAGCGGTATCAGTTGGCAACAAATAAAGCTCTTCGGTGTCCCGAAAGCAGGAGTGTGCAAGAAAATGAGCAAATTGTTGGAAACGGACAGATTCTAGCAGACCAGTCGCGTGCCCAGTTCCCATCTTAAACGTTTTTTTGCAATATTGTTTATGATATGCACCATATGGGGAGTCGGGTTCTTAACACATTTTACGTAATTGAGACTTGTTCTAATTGTGAGAAACATCTAAGTTGCAAATGGGATGGAATTACAGTCCATCTGATGGAAAGTAAGGGATAAGTCTCTTTTTAGGGAATGATTTTGCTCTATTTTCCAAACAAGTATAATTCACACTACCCAAATAGTATTTTCTAAACATACACAATTGCTCAACCCTCAGTAAGGGTACGATTCTATGTTCAAATGGGCAAAATCTTCTGAGCTGATGGAAAAATGCATGTTTTCAGAAATCCACTCCAGTCGAACCGTCTTCACAAAATACTAAATTCCTTTCAATGAATCGCTGTCAGGGAGATATTTGTTCAATCATCTTTCATAATTATCTTCCCTCACAAGCTACGTCTACGCAACGTCAAACATCCAGGTGACACATGGAAACGGCAATCACCGAATTGTTTTCACGTCGTTGCATGCTGATGTGGATTGGTTAAAACGTCTGTCTCACTGTGTTAACTCACTTAAGTTTTACTTTGTCACCTGGATTCTGCCATTATCTGCATACACTTGGACTATCTGTGACTTGATGAGAAGAGAAAGGAAATTAATTTCTCCTTTATCTCACATAAAAAAAAAAAAGAGTATTATTGTCTTTGGATGTTCTAAGGCACTCTCCCAAGAAATGAATTTTAATGCTTTCTCGATGATTAATTTCTGTAACTCACATAAGATGCTGGAAATTCATTTCACAACTGAGGCTGAAAAAGACAGAGCTTAGGAATAAAGCAGAGCAGAATAATTCTCTGCTCTTTGAAAAAAAAATTGTATTCCCTCTAAATTCCCTTTTATTAAAGCCATACTCAGTCCTGGCAGAAATGATGGTCCCTTGGTCTTATTCCTTAAGCTGACCCCTGCACGAATGCAGTAAATAATTATGTTCTAGACAGGAAACATGTATTATGCACGGGGCTGACATTTATATTAGACCCCATGTGCACATGCAATTTCGCTGATACATTCTGGTTCCCTTTTTGACGATTAATTATGTTCCACGAATACAGGACTAGAGAGAGGTCACATGTGCAGGAGACGAGGGTAAAGCACTCTACGTGGATGAATGCCTTAACCTCCCGGCACTTCTCAATCAGACACAGAAGGAAATGGGAGGCAAAACAAGCCAAGGACGCTGCCTACAGTCCCTCGGCTGGTAAGGGGACAAGATGGCATTTTTAACCCAAGCAGGCATGTTCTTAGAGCTATTCCTATAAGCTCAACAGGAGGAGTGAACCAAATTTACATTAAAAAGCTTGAAGAAAACAAAACAAAACAAAAGAGTCACTCTGCCCAGAACAGATCAGATCTTGAGGTCTAGACAGGAAGAGTGGAGAGCCCAAAATATTTAGCCAGCGTAGGTGCAAAGAGGACAAGAAGCCATTGAGAGGTGTAGCTTTAAGACCTAAGAGGACAACTTGGATGTTTTGCTGTAGGTCCTCCGTGGACACTGACTCTGGAAATTCGTTTTAGGTGCCTGGGTAAATTTGAATGTCCCTTTATTACGTCCCTATGTAAAATCGTTGTATTTCCTAAATATGGCATTTAGTAGGATTTTCCCTGACGCTGTAATAACCCAGTGGACAAAAAGGTTGGATGTGTGCACTATATCTTAATGCCTCAAATCTGCCAAGTGTCTGCCCACAAACTGGGGCCAGTATCGTCTTCTTGCTACCCATGCGGGAAGCAGCACATTTTAACCACCCAGCATTAAGATAAGAGTGTTTTTCTATCAATAATACTTGAGGTTGAAAGGGAAGCCAAGAAGAGTCTCAGAAAGGGTAGGGGTTCAGAAGGCTCACAACAAAATAATTTTTTCAGCGATTTCTTTGTTTTCAATTAGGGTAGAGACTTGACTGCGTTTCAATTAGGATTTTAACACACCCTCACAAATGTCGCCGCTTCCTAAAGCAGCCAACGGGAGCTACCTTACAGTTTTGTAGCTCAGAGTTGCATGGGGCTAAAATCAACGTGGCAAGAGTGGCCGGGCATCTTTCTGGGGCCCCCGGGGAGAATCCATTTCCTGGTCTTTTCTAGCGTCTAGAAGCGGCCCACACTCCTCGCCTCCTGGTATCCTCCAAGCCAGGAAGGCTAGGTGTGTCTTTACTGTTGCTCACGAGCTCTGATGATTTGTGTCTCTCTGTTCCCTAATTGAGGGTCTTTGCTCTTAAATACTGGGCCCACCCAGGTAATCCAACATACGCTCCCTTTATCGTCAAGTCAGCTGATGAGCAAATCTAATTCCACTTGCAAGCTAAATTCATTCCCCTTTGCCATGGAAGGTCACAGAGTCACGGGTTCCAGGGATTAGGATGGAGACACCTTGGGGGAGTCCGTATTCTGCCTCCAAGTAGACACTTGTCCCGAAATTAGGAATTCTTGTGTCTTTTGCAACCATTAACATCTAAAGCGTGCCCAGCACATAGTAGATAATCAGAACTGTTTTTGGCAGTGAAGTCAGTTTGTACCTGGTCATCACCCGCAGTATCTGGGTGATGCAGAGAGATCAATCTAAAAAACTGAGGTATCAGAGTGCAATTTTTAATTCCGAATATCCAATACTGCTGTTTACACTGTTAAATCAATGCACTGATATGATAAGATCGCCCATAAAGGGAGGTCTTTGGAGGAATCAGCACGATGCCATAATTTTCATGTGTTATTAAGGACGGGGAGTTTATTCATTAAGTGAATAGCCAATAATTAAATATCTAAAGCTCCACATTGCTTCTCAAATGGATGCAAATATTTAAAAAAAAAAGAAAGAAAGAAAAGAAACTAGAAAACTCCTGACCCAACGGGCTGTGATTTGTTGTTTGTACAAAATGCCAGTATTTACATATTGTAGGAAAACAGATTCTACGTTTTTCAGCCCCTACTGGATTTCTGATTCTCTTGTCAAGATCGCGCGACGTACCGCAGGCAAACATGTTCTGAGAATCCTGAAGACGTAAAGAGGTGGCCCCGGGTTTATTCTTAAGGTGCGATGGCTTTCCCATGGGGTAGCACTTTTTGCATTTTATATTTGGGCATATAAAATGGCCCACAGTGAAATGGCCCAACTGTTTATGGTTTTGAGCCACACAACTGCACATCCACGGTGGTTCTGTAATCAGGGAGGTTCCTGATTTTCCTCCGGGAGAGGGATTTGAATCATTTATCCTGCTTTGTTCTCCCCGTCTCCTTTTCTGCCTTCCCTTCTTTTTGCTTTTTATTTGCACCGTTGACGACGAAAAGGAGCACGCGCCAGGCGACTTTAGAAGTGAGGTGTGTCATCGGGTTTTGGGTGCAGTGAGCTCTGCCCACACTTATGCACAAGGCAGTCACTGAGGCAGGTCCGAGCACTGCGTGCAAATACGGCATCCAAGTGTCACTCTAACCCGTGAACGTCGCATTCAGACCTAGGCTTTGCAAGATAATTGTGTGATCTCTTCCCATGATGACGAGGGCCCCACCCACCAGAGACTGCGAATATAATAAAGCACCACCTTCCCATTTCTTTCTCTGGGTGTTCTCTGTGATCTCGGTAACACAACCCTGGCCTGGCGTTTCAAGACACCCTACATGAGCTACGTTGTAGCATTTACGTGCAGAAAGCACAATATGGCGGGTCCAGGACAACTTTGGAGATCGTGGATAATGTCATCCTCTCTTTCAGACCTTCAGCCAAATCTCAACTGAAAATCATTCTCCGAGTATTCAAGGGAAAGAAAAATGGAATTTCTCCCCTAAAAGTTACAAAGGACACACTGCAGTTTCTACAGTAGATGATGTCTCTGATTCCTGTAAATTACTTCTTTTAATTCCAGGAAGATTTATGTTCTAGGCTTTTCTTGCTCCTTGTCTAAAAATAGCACATGCGAATGGTAAGTGAGGAATGTGTTCACATTGTGGTGTACCTTTGTCTGGTTAGCCTTTCTAAAAAAATGTTTTTAATTTGAAACCTACACAGAGAAGGAGATAATCGAATTTTACTACCATTGGATTAAATTAATAAATCAAACATCATCGTTTTTTACAGATTTTCACTGCTGTGTTATTGAAAACAAAGGAGCCATTTTGTTCAAGCAAGCACATTATTTCCTAATATAGCTAGAATCATCTAAGGACACCCGTCTGCCATCTGATTGCTGTGAATACTGGGAGGAAACAAGGTGCAAATTGATGTTAGCAACACAGATTCTAAACAAAGAAATCCAACCATTTTATGAAATATTCCTTGCTTCTGTATTTAAAACAATCCATGGTTTTCCTTTCAAGCCTCAATAGAAGAAAGAAGAAAGAAAGAAAGAAAGAAAGAAAGAAAGAAAGAAAGAAAGAAAGAAAAAAGAAAAAGAAAGAAAGAAAGAAGAAAGAAAGAAAGAAAGAAAGAAGAAAGAGAAAGAAAGAAAGAAAGAAGAAAGAGAAAGAAAGGGAGAAGGAAGGAAGGAAGGAAGGGAGAGCTAAAATCTTAAGGCATTAAAGCAAAAGAAACCATGCCTTATAATCTTCAGTTTGCTAACTCGAGCATGATAATGTTCTTAATTCTATTGTTTTCTCTAGATTTCATTTTCCTATATAGATAATAAAGGTATACTATGTAACTGTCTATGCTCAGACTGGTGACCAACTTCAAACCCTGTAACACGCTGAAAAGGCAATACATGATAATAATTAAGTCATTAATTATAGCATTGTCCACTTCCTAGATGCTCAATAAATACAAGTGTCATGATTTATAAGGTAGGGCAATAGCTACATTCAGAATATGAAAAAGAAAATAACTGGGTTATAGAAAAAAAAATCATGCACAAGATATTCTAAACGCCTCTTGGCCAACCTGACACCTGAGTGAGCAGGTGCTGTTTCCTGTTTTCAATAAAGTACTTACCATCTTCGGTGGGCACGTAGATATTTAGGTAAAGGCAGTCTTCGTTTTGATCTTGAACATAGGTCATTAAAGTATCCAAATTGGCAGTAAACCAGATGGGCAGCATATCATGCAATAAAGACCTCTCATCTAGGTGTTGGGGGCACACAGCCGCGAACTGGGTGGCATTTCGAACTCCAGTCCATGAGGATGGGGGTTCTGGGGGCTGAAACCGCCTCTCTCCAGTGGGAGGCGAGGCATAGGGAACCCCCAAGTATTGCTCCACGGGACCCAAAATCTCATTGGGCAATGGTGTTCTTAGGCCCCGGATTTTGCCATAATTTGTGTTGACGACTGGATACTGTGCTTGGCTGTCAATGAGTGTGAAGCGAATGGCAAGAGCGGTTATCCACAGGAGAACGTTGGAGTTCAACATGACGCAGACCGGGGTGAAGAACAGTGGCAGCCATAACAGTCCCTTGGGTCTCGACATTGTTCACTGCCACATCCGTGGGGGTCTGTGTGATGCAACTCCAAGCAAGCAAAGCCGGGAAGCGAGCCTGCAGACAGAGAGGGCTTTCCAGGGAGCAGAAGGCCCAGGAGAGGAGCCTCTGAGATGGGTCATAGACAGAGCCCGAGGTTAAGGACACACCCAGCTGTCTTCTCGGCAGCCCATTGCAGGAGAGAGCAGCCCTCTCTTAATCCTGGAAGTGAATTCCAGCAGGTGTGAGGCTCCAAGGACACAGTGACCATCCAACACCTCCCAAGGACAAGGATTCCTTAGGAAAACTCCAAGGCAGAGCAGTCCGCCTAATGGGGAAAGAAAGCAGATGAGAATAATGAAGCCAAGGGAAGCCGAGCAACCCACAGGTCTTCCCTGCAACACTCAACGTCACTCGATGAAATGCTCATTCACTGATGAATCTGTCCACTCACACCTCCACGGAGAAGAATCTAGCAAGAACATGACTTGCCTTAATTCTTGCTGGGCACCCCATGATCTGGAACGATGCACGGCATTTAGAAAACATTCAACAAGTTTCCGTTGAATCAACACACAAATCCCCAAAAGTTACACATCTCGTTCAGAAGACTGTAACGATGTCTCCCAATTTCACTATTTACAAAGACTGGTCGGTCAGTAGATAGGTAGCCCCAATACAGTGTTTCTCAAATGTCTAAGGAAACTGCCACTTCTCCCTAAGGGGATATGCATGGAGCCTATCAACGGTTTTCGGTATGAGAGTAGGAGAAATGTGGGACAGGGCTTTATGTCGTGTGGATATTTATCAGATACACAAACGGAGCATGACCTAACGGAAAGAGCGTAGGCTCTGGATTCTAACCCTTCTTGGGCTATTCCGTGGCGTGTACCATGAGGCTACACACATCATCACCCTGGAACTCTGCTCCTCGTAAAAACAGAGCAAGATGGAACAATTCACATATCGGCTGTAGTATGTGCCACCAGAACATCAATCATAAGTAAAAGCGTCTATACGGCCATCCTGATTTTCACATAAAGCCATCCACAGCAAACCTTTCACCTCACAGCCCATTTTATTTATTTTTGTTTGTTTGTGCGGCCCATTTCAAATTTTTTTAAGATTTTATTTATTTATTTGAGAGAGAGAGGCAGGCTCCCTGCTGAGCTGGGAGCCCGATGCAGGGCTCAATCCCAGGACTCCGAGATCATGACCTGAGCTGAAGGCAGACGCTTAACTGACTGAGCCACCCAAGGTGGGTGCCCCAAGCACCCCATTTTAAAACCTGATGGTACATTTGAGCTACCCTCCGTTGAGTGGGATCTCCCAGAGTTGTCTGGATGTAGAACCTATGACTCTCACTAGATAAATCATTCCTCTTATGACAGTAAAGAATGTTGGGCCTGACTGGGAGAGGATTGTAAATGACCCATTAGGGAAAGAAAATATTACATTAGATGTTGGAAGCAGTATAGCTTTAAATAGAGCATTCTTCAACTCAAAAACAGACACATGTGCCTGGAAAGATGTCATGGGTGATTCAGAGTATTTCTGGACTAGAGGATAATGATGCATTTAAGTGGATGGTTGAGCACTTATTGACTAATATGTCAATAAGCTCTTTTTTTTTTTTTTTTTTTTTTAGGGAAAGCTACCAGAGCTGGATCTGTCATGGAGCTACACCACCTCCGGAGGAAATTCCATAGTCGCAGACACCCTGGGCCAAGTTCATCAGAGCTGAATGAAAATGCACTCTGAGTCTGGGTTGTACCATTGAAACTGAAAAATAGCATCACACCAAACAGTGGATGTATGTGTTTGCTTCTATCTTTGAATTCTGCCGTGGACAACATTTGGATTTCTGCCACACCGTGATCCAATTTCTGAATAATTAGGAGGCAGACAAGAACAAGAAAGAGGTGATGACATGTTTGGAATCTTTTGTTTTCCCGAAAGCCCTTCTGATGTTGAATCAGTATTAGCTGCTCCTTCTGGAGCCTTCCTGGTGATAAAAGGAGACACCATTAATTTGTGACTCTGGCGGACTTGGGCCCTCGAATGCTAAGTCTGTGAGCTGAGGAAAGTGAGCTGAGCTGCCTGGGATTTAGGTAAATGCTCTATCGTACCTTCTTCATGGGGTCTGGTGAGCAGGAATGAGGCACTATGCAAAGGTGTAGGGCAGAGAAAATGCCCACTCAATAAACACAAAATGCTAGGATTTTGCCCAGGGGCGTGCTCGAAAGAATCCTGAGTACAGAGACAAAATGCACAGGCTCTGAAGTCAGCCCAGGGTTGGTGCTGAGCAAGTGTAGAGCAAGGACTTTAAATTCTTTGAGCCTCCCTTTCCTGATGTGTTTATCACTGTCTGAGAACGAAATGAGATCGAGGCAGCACATAATCCCTGGAATGCAGAGCTCAGCAGAGGTGGGACGCGGTGGGTTTACGTCAGCACTTACAAAGTTAGTTCCATTGGGAAATTCTGGCCCACTCCACACTTCTCCAACTCAATGTGGATGAGACTATCTACGAGCCACATATGCATTAATAAGTAGGGTCAGGTCTAGACTTCATGCTGAGTCCAAGGATCAAGTCTCTCTGCCCAAATCTACCTCCCCTGCCCCCCAAGAGGGTTTCGAGGGCCAGAGAGAGATCATGGACCAGCAGAATCTAGAAGAAGGTACCCAGGGGGATGTGAGCCTTTCTACGTAATGTACATACGTTCAGGGCTTTCTTATTTATTTCCTCGCTTTTTTGAAATTTGGCTAATTTGCATACAAGTCATACAATCTGAAACCCATGGTTTCTGAACCTCAGCACTGTTGACATTGTGGACCATATAGTTCTTTCCAGCGGATGCCATCCTGTGCCCTGTAGGGGGTGGGACAGCCTCCCTGGTCTTCAGCTGGTAGATGCCAGTAACACTTCCCCACCCAATTTTCACCATCAAAAATATCTCCAGACATTGCTAAATGAGCCCTGGGGGCAGCATCCCCCCAGAGTGAGAACCAGAGGTCTGAGTCATCCAGTTTGGAATTCTAGTGGCCATGTAAATGATTAAGTATCCCTGGGTACAAGTAAAGAATATGATGTGTGTGCATATGTCACATATTCAAGTATTGGTCAACTTTAAAAGTTTTAACATTACAAGTCATAAAGAATTTTAAAATAAATCTATTAAATATGCCTCATGATCATTAAAAAAAAAACCCTATACATTTAATCAACCAATACATCTGGGGACAAAAAAAATAAAAGACCTCCCATGCAAACCTCACACACTGCAAAGTATTTCTCAAGGGGTGAAATGTGGTTATATATGCATATAAACATACAGATTTAGTATACAGTATATATTACATATACTTATATACATATATCTATTTCATATATTGTTTTTTTTCCCAAAATAAAAAAGGCACACTAGAAAAGGAATTAGCTGAATAAAAAATTTTAATGAAAAAAAAGTAAAAATCATAGTTTCATTGAATACATACAATATGAAAGCGAAGAAGGGCTTTCTAGCATGCTTTCTCTGCAAAGGTTGCACAAAGTGGAATATTTCAGACTGGCGTTTGACGTGATTTATACCTTGGTTGGGTATTTTAGGATGATTCTCTACAGGGCAGACATCCTGCCTGAGATTGTAATTAAGACAAGGCTCAAACTATGCAAGCATATCAGAATACAAATGGGTCAAAATAAAAGTCACAATGCATTTCTCCCCAAAGTGTCCATCCCTCAAACGGAGATTGGTTTTCATGTTAAAATATGTGTCTCATTAAGATGAGCCCAGACCAAACATATTTTGCTATTTTGAACCAACAAGGAATAAAATCACGTCTCCCCAGCATTCAAGGCCTTTCGTTTGCAGGCCGTGAAAAATACATTAGAGGACAGAGAACTCTGTGGATGCATCTTCAAAAACCCAACCTCCTGTCCCCCAAAAAAGGGAGAGAGGATGAATGAGCTGGAAGGAGTCCTGGTCCATGCTGCTCTCAGCTACATGGAAGGCCTGAGACTCACGGACAGATTTGCTGCCAAGAGGGACTATGAAGACTCACTTTCATCTGATGTTTACGAAGCATCAGGAGTAAGAACCGCAGACTCTGGTCCTTGCCCAAATTAATGAGCTGGTACAATCATCTTCCTATACTGTTTACTACGAAAGCCTATGACAGCCATTCTTCAAACTGCATGCAACCTGTAGACATTGCTGGGGTCCCTCCCTTTTGTTTCTGGGGAGGACACCAACATTTTCCAGTGCCTGAGTGGGGTGCAGTTCATCTTTTGTCCTACAAGATAGAGCTCAGCCATGAGGTAGCCCAGGGAATGTGTTACCTAGAGGTACAACGTCCACTTTGTGCATGGGCTTACAACATACACACACATACACACACACACACACATACACACCCCTGTCAATCCCCACCAAGATTCACTCAATGCCAGCCATCAGCCAACTAGTATACTATTTGCATATATTTATATTCTGGTCTTATCTCCTAGGGGAGCAAGGTTACAATCTATCAATAGTCTTTTGTCAAATGTTACAGCTCATTGCCCATTGATCTCTGCACTTGCTTTCAGTTCTGAAAATCAGATCCCATACAAGCCCGCCATGTTGAACCATGAAGCTAAGATGTAAATAAAGTAACTGGAGAGGAAAATAAAGATGCCAAGGTGGCAAGATGATCTTCAAGGTGGTTTTGTTACCCACTATAACCTGAGAGCAACAACTCCATCACCTGCCCGCCCTACTTCTGTTCTTCCATGGAAGCATAATGGGTCAGGAACACATGTGAGCCACAGTGGAAGGATCTGGAGTTTGCAGCAAGAGGATATGCAGAACACAGACTAAACCCAGGACAAAGAGATAGTGGCTTCTACAGGGTCCAGTCAAAACTGGCTGGATAGAAAGACATTCAATAGTATGTAGCCCAAAAATAGGATTCGGAATAAGATATGGATTTTTCTAGAAGAACTATGTGGACAAGAGGACCTACAATGGCCACAGAAATAAAGCGACACCAAAACCTAGCCACAGGTCAATACGTATTTCATAAAGATCACCATTTTACGTTATGGGGACACCGTGGGGGAAGAAGATATGATCCCAGCCCGCAACAAGTTTGCATTTTCATGAAACTATCCCTAACAGGGCCGCTTGCTTCCTTATTCATGTTCTGCGCATCGAAAGAAAGCACAGGGATCGGCATGTGTGAACGACTCATTAAATGCTTCATTTTCTGTGTCTAATTCAACTATTACCAAATATGATTTCCAAATCCAAATCAAATAACTTGCAAACACCTCCAGGGTGTGTGTGGACTTTTGTCACCAAACTCAGGCATACATCTTCAAACTCAAAGCGCCCTGTCTCTTGACGACTGTTATTTACATATCTTGCAATGTTCGGAAAAATCTCATTTTTGATCCACTCACATTGCCCCCATATTTTGTTCTATATTTCAAGAACTACTACCATTATATTTTTAGTTATGCTGGTGAAATTAAAAACCATCTTTGGTGGCTCTCCTTCCATGAGTCCATATGGTAAGCCCTCAAATCGGCCAACAGTCTCACAGCACAGGAGGCTTGACCTCATTCATTCTTGGCCAGATACAGAAGAGATCAGAAAGGATTAGCAAACATTCAGAAGACAAATGGTACCAAGTGTTGAGCAAAGATGTATGGTACAGCTAGAACCTCATACCATCCTGGTGAAAATCAGTGCAATCCCACTGAAAACCAATTTTGTATGCCATGTGGAAGTCGAGCATACAGAAGACTTTGGTGCCAATAAATACGCACACACACAGAGACACATATACATACTACCTGGTATATATAGGTAGTATGTATAGAGCTTCTTTAAAAAAAAAAAGACTTTATTTATTCATTTATTTGAAAGAGAGAGCATGAGCAGGGGGAGGGGCAGAGAGAGAGAGAGAATCTCCAGCAGACTGCACTGAGCGCAGAACTTGATGCAATGCTCGATCCCACACCCTGAGATCATGACCTGAGCCAAAACCAAGAGTCAAATGCTTAACTGACTGAGCTACCTAGGTGCCCCTAGAGAGATTCTTAAATATTTGTGTCTGGAGACATGCACAAGAGTGTCCATGTGTAGCCATAATCACAGGAGAAAAAAAAAAAGAGAGAGAACTAGGATAACCCAGATGTCCATTAGCAGGAGAATGGACTAATAGATGTTGGCATACCCAAACAGAATACTACACAATAGTGAAAAATGAATAAAATACAGACATATGTATTAAAATGGAGAAATCTCAAAAATGAAAAGGAAGCCACAGAAGAATACATATGGCGTGGTTTTATTTATATACTATCATAGAAAACTAGACAGGGCATTGCTTAGAACTATATTTATACTAAAATATTAAAAGTGCAAGGGCATCATTAAGGCCAAATTCTGGGATAGCACTTGTGTCTGAGACACGGGACAATGGGACTCAACCCACAGGGATATGCCAAGATAATCGATAATGTTCTATTTGGTGGATGGGCAGTGGGTATGTGTGTTTAATTTTTTGCTTTTAAATAAATATATATTATTCATATATTTACATTTTTATATATAGTGCACATTTTAGAGGAGTATGATTCTTTAACAATGCAAGTTTTAATCAAGAGTTGCATGTGTCTGTGGGTTTGGCTCAGTAACGTCATCTTCCCATGCACTATCGAAAGAGATTTAAAACCTGAAAGAAAGATAGAGACTGTTTTCTCCAAAGTTATGTTAGGAGCCCAAGGGAAAAGAGGCCATCTGCTGACACAGTCCATAAAAAGGAGTAGGGTCCTGGTGGCATGGCTGAAATGGAGAGTCGGGTCAGCTGAGAGCGTTCCTGCCCAGGTCACTAATTAGCCAGGGGACCTGTGGCCCATCACTTAGCGCCCAGGGCTTCCACTCCCTGAGCTAGCCAAGGAGGGCTCAGACAAAGTCACCCCTTAAGATGCCTTCAGCCTGAGAATTCTCTGAAAGCTCACGCTATTATCCTCGAAACGGAGTGTACATGAAGTATGGAAGTATGGAAGCCGGTGGGTACAGAACGCTCTGCAGGAGGAACTTACTTCAGCGAGATAATTGATCCAGAAAAACAAGGGAAGGTCTATTGTGTCAGACATTGATCAGCGGGGTAAAAATGTCACCAATGTCACTCACGTGACTCCTTCATCAAGACTCAGAATGAAGATGCTCTTTTTTCCAATACCCACTGATTTATTGTACCATTGGTTCAGTATAAATAATCTACTGCCCTCCTCTATCACCTAACTATATGGAGTTAATTCATAAGTTTGTTCTTAAACTTTACATACATATATTATATATATATATATACACACACACTGTTTATGTACATACACATGGAGTATATATTATACAGAAACACTATATATCCCATATACACAAGTTCTTAAATATATATGTCTACTAATCCAAACTAATAATGTGGTATGAATATGCACGTATGTATGTGCGTCTCCAAATAAGCCACTGAAATATTAAGCCCCTTAGGTTCAGAAATTATGCCTTCTCCATTCTTTGTAAATCCCCACGGTATCTTGTTCAATGCCCTTGATGTTGTAGATAATCAATAAAACATGTTCTATGTGATGCTGATTATCCCTTTCCAAATAGAGGGCTCTAGGCATGAGCCAGAAGAACAAGACTCAAATACACCACGAGACACATCGCAACACATATTCGTCCACGTGTTAAATACCTGCGGCGGGGGGCATCTGGGGCTTGGTCAAGAACATGCCCTCTATACTCACGGTGCCTACCATAAACCCAGCCTTGAACTCCTTCAGCAACCACAGAGGAGGATGTAAACCATCAACGCCTCCAGTTTCTTATCTATAAAATGGGCAGAGTACAGGATGTAACGTATGGACATCAGCGGGTATGCGACTGTAAGTGTGTGGGAATATACATGTGTGTGTGAATACAGACCTCTAATTATATAGTATATATAAATACACATAGATATAAACATATATAAATATGTACATAAACATGTAAATTTAGAACAAGAAGTATCCTCCCAAGAAATGCTAACTAATTAGAATTACTTTCTGAGGTTCTAGTAAATGCTTCCACCGCAGAACCCACTCTGATAAATATAAAGAGACGCCAATCCAATTCTCATCTGAACCCAGTCTACATCCCAGCTGATAACATAAAGCCTGTTTTGAAATTGCTACAATTAAGCACGAGTGCGGCCCATTTCCTCCTTCTGTGGGGACCATGGCCTCGCGCAGGATGGAATTTGGGATGGAGTGTCTAAGAGATGCATTTAAAATTTTAGGTATGTTGAGAGAGCTGGGTTCTTCAAGACAGTAATGGAGGAGTTAAGCTTTGAACTTCAAGAATGTGAATACAAGCTCACCAAGATTTATGGAGAGTGGAAAAGATAATACCAGAAGGAACACTCACATTATGTCATAGTTACTTCCTAAATGTTTACATTCATTGCTAGACTATGAGCAATCTAAGGGCAAAGACCAGAGATGATTAATACTCACGCTTGGAAAATAGAAGGTCTCAGCAGAGGTTATTAAATTAAAGGGAAGAGAAAAGATGCAGAAGGAAGTCAGAAAGACAGGAAAGGCAGAGAAGAACTGGCAAGGTCAGGTTCCCCGATGTTCTCCTTAGCTCATCTGCTGTGGGTAAACCTCTATGCCCACCCCCAGCTCCAGTCATGTTTCTGACATAATCTTCCTTTGGGTCCCCTGGTCTAGCCCCTGCGGTTTCTACCCATAGGAATTTTATCTTGAAAACAGGGAGTCTTGGTTCCCTCTTTGACACAGCAGTAGAACGTGGTAGAGTCTTTGGCACTTTACCAGTTTCGGCCAATTTCAATGAAAACTAACTTAAAAAAAAATAGCATTCTGATGCAGTGTTGAGACTAAATTTGTTTGCACGTCTGCAAGCAAAGTAACGACTCCCGGGTGCCAGGCCCTCTTGCCATACTATAGAAAGGCTATTTCGCAGCAATAAACGATGAGCAGACATAATCTCAATCACTGAAAGGCAATATTTAAGATAGAGAGGACTTTGAATGCGTTCTCCTGCAAAGGAAAACTATCAGTTTGAGTAAAAGAAGAGTTGCATAGTTATTAATAACCCAGTTTGACGTGGAGTTGGAACCTCAGATGTGGTGGGTCTGCAGACAGATGGCTGAGCACTTGGACCCTCTGAGGTTAGTGTGCACAAGAAGGGTGTGCTCCCGAGGGAGAGACAATGGCAAGAACCATCTCGGGCGATAATGAGAAGGATGTCTCTGCGGGTCTTCAATAAGTAGCTTTGAAACCGCTGTTCACAGCCTCCCCTAAGGAGCTGTGTGCTGTCCAAAATGGAGAGTGTCTTTAGAACGTATCCCAAGACACCATCCATGACCCAAGGACCACTTCGATGTTACATGACCCCAGCAGGTTGAAAAAAGAGGGCAGGAGATGCCTACTTTATCTCCTAGGGAAGGCTGCTCCATCTTTTATGGAAGAGCCTGTATTTTGGAAATTACTACATTTGTGTGATGTTTTCTCTGACTGTTCACATTCTCCTCTCCTGGGTTTCTGATCGCACAGTCGCCTGAAATGACAAGGTGACAGGCTTATAAGCTGTAGAGCTCCAGGTTATGAAACAATCCTTTCTCCACACATCTTCCTTCCTGAGCATGACTCTTGCACAAGCTCCCAGGAGAGGCAGGATTTGTCTTCGGTCTTGAGCACCACATCCCCCCAACCCATTCTCCCGAAATATCTGCTCTGCATCCCTCCAGTGGGAGTATTTGTATGTGAAAACAGAGTCTTCCCCAGAAATGGAGGCACTACAGAGAGGTTTCCTGCTTGGGGATCAGAACGTAATTGAGACGACCTTCCAGCTCTAGGACATGACCAGGGCTTCTGAGACAGGGAATATGGGCAAGAGGCTTCCCTTAAAAGCCTTTCCCGCACATTTGCATGGGAAGGGAGAAGAAAAGGGAAGGGGGAAAAGGCTGTAAAATAAAGGATAAGAGTCAGAAAGGCAAGAATAAGAAGTTCAAAGTTGAGAGACAGAACCAGGGTCAAGTCCGGAATACATGATGGGACTCCAAGGCATCTCCTTGCAAATCTACCTCCAAAGCCTCATGAATATTATCACAAGGCAAAATTCACTAAAAGGAAAAGTATTTTGCCAAGAAAGGCAGTAAATAGCATTCAACGATAACTGCTCTTGAGGCCTTAAAATGTCTTAAGTAAAAATGATAGGAAGAGTGTAAGCCACTACATTGCTGTTTTTGGGGGGTTTTTTTGACAGAGAATTCTCACGCTCCACCCACCATACTGAGACCTAGTCAGTCTCACACCCATCCCCCAGCTCTGGTAAAAATCCCTACCTACACATGCAGGCTTTAAAAAGGAAATCTGGATAGAAAAATGTTTAAAACCCTTCCCTCTACCCAGACTCCATGATCCCCACTCCTACCCAGATGCCCTTCAATGGATGCCCTTCAAGGGTTCTATGAATGTGAACAGATAAATCTCATCTTTGTTTTTGCTGAATGTGAACTGAAATGTGGTATTTTCTTCTTCAATTACAAAGGTTAAGTGCAACACACACAGACACACACACACACTCAGTATCAGAAATTCCTGCAATTTTCCCCCAATAAAAATCACATATATTTCCCTATCAAATTAATGCTATTGCAGACACCAGACAATACTACATAAACTCACTGCCATTTTGAAATTGTGTCATTAATGAGGCTCTTAACCAGATCTGAATATGTAATAAACAGGAAAGAAGTACATACGTTATTATGGCACATTTAAAAAAATATCTTGATAACTCTTCCATTAAAACTGGTTTCCTTTTAAGCTTATTTATCTTAGGGCTTAAAAGTGTTGTTCTTATTTTTATTTTTTTAAAGATTTTATTTACTTATTTATTTGACAGAGAGGGCACAAGCAGGTGGAGCGTCAGGCAGGGGGAGTGGGAGAGGGAGAAGCAGGCTCCCCGCTGAGCAGAGAGCGCAATGCGGTACTCAATCCCAGGACCCTGGGATCATGACCCGAGCCGAAGGCAGATGCTTAACTGACTGAGCCAACCAGGTGCCCCTAAAAGTGTTATTTTTAGAAAAAAGGTCTATTTTTCACCGAGCTGACAAAGGGAATCTCACACACACACACACACACACACACACACACGTACCCCAAGCATTGATGGTTAAGAACCCTTGACTAATGGCCAAACTATTGACACAACCTGCCTCAGGGTGGTGAGGAGATAGTCAGCTATCATGACCTTGTGGATACAACAAGGTTACAGCACAGCTCTCTGTTGGTGGAGAAGGTGGCTGTGGTTGGATGAATGAAGACCATCTACTCAACTCTTTTGTACAGGCGTTTCTGGCTCTTCTTCCCTCCCTTGGGAAGACTTGCCCTTTGCATCAGTCCACCATGAAAATAAATGACCCTTCCCTCCACCTGCAAGTCTCGCTCGGCTCTGGTCATATCCACCCAGGTGAAGGACGTCTTCCTGGTCACCTCTCCCTGGACACCTTTGGTGGAACCTGAGATCATGTCATCTTGGCATCCCTAAAGGCCAAAGCTGTGCCCACAAGAAGTAGCTAATAGCAACATTGGAGCTTCTCTCATCCAGGAACTGAAACACTTGTGTGTGCCCTTTGCATAGGTGTGGGGGGTTGGGGAGGCAGGATCACCTGCAAGACCAGGGCACCTCTAACCTCCGGAGAGACTCCAGCAACCACATGGTCTTTCTCTCTGAACAAAGCCCCTTAAATTTCACACCTACAACTTGAAAATAAAGGAATGTTAAATTGGATGCTGTGTGCTCAAGGGGAGTCTCTTCTATGAAGCCATGAGAAAGAATGCCAGCGATAAACAGAATTGATAGGGGCGTGCATCACCCTGATGCTTCTCAAACCCTGCCCTCCAACCCCCATGCTCCATTTCTCAGAGAAAAGACCAGGAAAGGCTCAATATTATATAAGCTCCAGAGTACTTCATAACAAATGGCAAAATCCTGAAACTCTAAAAGGGTAGGTCTCTCTCTTGCCGGTATGGGCATCATTTTTGATCCCTTTTGAATCTCAAAACTCCTTGTGTTTCTTAAATATACGTATGGGACGATTTCTTTCTCCCAGTCCCCTTCTTCTCTATATAAAAAGGATATAAAAAGGTTGGTCCTTTTTTTTTTTCCCTAAGGTAATCAGATGTCACAGATTTTCTGCAATTAATGCTTTCCTTGGCTATTTTCAGACCTCCTATTAAGAGCTATTCTCTTACCGAAGCCTATTCCTCCGAACCCAATTAAACCCAATTAAATCCTCTGCCATGATTGTTCTATTTCCCCCATGTTTAATTATCTCTTAACAAGAATGTTTCTGCGTATTTTCAATTGGCCACCCCAGACAGTGTCACTGAGAGTATGTGGTACACACATCAGTGAAATCTGGATGTGAAATTATCACCTGGCAAACTCCCCCGAGTGGAAATGTACCAACTGGGAAGGTTCCATTTTAAGAGTTCCTACTGCAACTTCAAATATGAGAGCACCGTCAGCTGATCGCATCAAAAAGGTCTTAAAACAACTAATATAAAACAATTTGCCTCTATGAAGTATGTCCTTTGAATTAACTAGGTCACTAGGAAAATGTGTTGAATTTATGCAGCCCAGATAACTGGCTTCAATATGTATTAACAAATAAGCTTCAGTTTTATATGTGTGTGTATAGGTGTGTACACATTGTTGTGTATGTGAGAGACAGTAGCTTCTTCCCTAAGATTTTCACAGACTAGATTAAAATTACAAGACCCACCCCCAATCAGGACATTTTGGGTGTTCAATTTTATCTCACAGATTAAAAGCTTATAGAAATACACAAAGGAATATTTTTTAAAAATTCATCAGCTGTAAGGATATTCTAAAAGAGCAAGATTAGGAAGCCAAAACTCATAAAAAGCAAAGGAAAATCGGAAGAGGCAGGGTAGAGACATAGCTCCCCATCAGAAACACTCTGATTTCTCGGATCACGGAAGGGACCTCAAAGGAGGAGAGACCACAGGCATCTCCAGCAGAGAGGGAGAACAAATGAGTCAGTTCTCCAAAAATCAATACTTGGACAAAGAGACTCAAGATGAAGATTGTGTCATGGTGCCAACTCTAAATGTCAGCACTGCATGGTTTTAATGAGTTAGCTTCTCCGAGGATAAAAGGGACTCAAACATAAATGTTTGTGAAAGCCAGGGGCATCTCGTTGGAGAACATGCAGACCTACAACCTGTCTAATATTGATCAGGTGGAAGGTGCATTGAAGAAAGGTAGACGAGGCTCGCTGCAAAAGGTAGGGAAAGCGGTCTATGGATCATCGCCAGTGCTCGTGCGTAGGAACTCAGTCCTCTCCATTGTAGCAGCTTGGGAAAGGGCAGGTTATAATGAAAGAAAATTTTGCTTCAATACAAGCATCCTTGACCACTGAACAAATTTCTGGCACTGGTAATGATGTCCCTGGCCCTTGACTGAAAGGACCTCATGGAATGAGACCAGCGGATGCACGGAGCTCCTGTGCGGGGCCACTTGGGATGAGCGCCAGGGAAATGCAAGCAGAGAAAATTATATTTAATTCAACCTCATGTGCAGTCACAGAAACAGGAGAAACTGGAACAATTACATTGGAACAGCGCCACGGACCATGCACAATGGGCTTCCCGTAGGATAGGCAAAGCACTCCAAAACAAGAACATTCTGTGACTTCAGTTAAGGGGGGGAGAAAAAAAGTAAAACAACCAGAAAATAGAAAGCTTTTGGGAGAAAACATTAGGTCATTTTTAAGTGATTACAGGCTTTCTCTAAAGAACACATCACAGAATAGAGGGGACAAAATAAACGACTGAGTGATGAAATTTGCTCAATAGGCATCCTCGACTTATTTTTTTAACCCAAAGCACTGTGTCTAGATGAAGGGAACAGTGGATGGGATTTTAAGTCAAAGCAATGACCTGTGCTACTCTAGACTCGTGGTTCTCACATTTGACCGTGTGCTAGAATCCTTGGGGGACTCCTAAAAATCTCACTGCACAGGTGGCACCCAGGACCCAGCCAGCCAGCATCTCTGGGGGACTAAGGCATAGGTATCAGGTATGTTTGAAATTCTCCAGGTCATGCTAAGAGTCAGCCAAATTTGCAAAATGGTGCTGCTTCTGATGGGGCTCTGCACATATGCCAGGCAACTGGGGCCTTATTTTATTTTCTTCTTTTTGAAAAACTGTGTCTCAACAAAGACTCGCATGAAGTCCTAAAACCCAAACTATGAGCATCATTTAAACAGCATCAGTAACACCAACTAGCAAATCCCTACCCCAACACACACCAGCCCCATGGCCATGCCATGACCACGCCTGCTCAGGAGATATATTATATATTATTTCTGGATGCTATCTAAAATTTTTCTACAGGCAACCACCACCCTGTTTGCATCCTCCCTCCGCACATCCCAGCAGAGTGACAACACTATTCTGGGGTATATCACTCTTCAATATTAACATTATTGTGACCAGGAGATTCATGGTCACTCATGAACTGAGCTTTGTACTCTATAAAATCTCCCTCCCTGAATAACCTGTTCTATCTGGAGACAGTAACAGCCTCAGGTTTTCATTTTCATGTTTTCTCTGTTGTCTACTGTTCAATTTTTCTAAATGCTCCCACAAAACTATAGCTCATTTCAAGTACTCTTTGCACAGGGTCAAATGCCTATTTCCTTTTATTTTTTTCCTCCAGGTCTGTCTCTCTAGGAGCCTTTTTGTCCCAATGTGCTCCTAGCACTCATCTCAGACCCAATTCCTTCCGCCATCTTCCACTGAGTCCATTTTGGTTTCTTGGAAACCAAGTCTTTCCATTTTATTTACTCTGCTATTGGAAGGAAGACATTTGAAGGAAGACACAGCTTTCTGAGAAAGAGTGCGTGAAAGGTAAATCTTTCAAAACCTGCATGAGTAAAAATTTCTTTACTTTGACTTCACATTGACAGTTTGGTTCAGGATAGAGTTCTATCTTGTCAAAATTTGCTTTTCTTACAACTGCGAAAGTGTTTCTCTGTCTCCAAACTTTCGGTAAAGACTTGGAAGGGTCCCATGGCCTTCTAACTCTTGATTATTTATGGGTTGTTGTCTTTTTTTATATGCTCCTCCAACCGCTCTGAGGATCCCAACCTCTCAGTATCTCCCCAATGTAGCTACTATTCTGAAATCCCAGGACAGTGTGCTTGGGAGTAAGGTTCATTCCAGTCACGTGTTGGGCATCCAGTGTGCCACAAAATCTGGAAGCTCAGGTCTTTTGATGCCAAAGGAAAAATTAAATTATTTAGAAGTCATATCTATCTCTTTCCAGAATCACTGCATGTATGATAAATTCCTGGATTGAGTTTTAATTTTTTCATTTTTTTCCTATCACTCTCTCATTAGCTTTTACCAACAGGAAATATCCTCATATTTATTTTCCCATCCAAGCTTTAAAAGCATGTTTATTATGTTACTTTTTCATAGGATCTGCATTTCTTTTTTGTTTGTTTGTTTTAAGGATCAATATTTTGCCTTATCCCCCACAAGCTATAGATTAGAGATTTTTTGTGTGTTTTCTATTTGATGCTTTGTGTGCTTCATCCAGATAACTCTTTTCGATTGGCTATCTTTAGACTCTCTTACTACAGGTTTCACTGTAATATGTAGGATTAAGACTATCTTTTTTCATTTGAGAATAAGCTCTATGTGGGGGTTTTCAGCAGGTGGAACTTTGTACAATGAAAAAGCAATTTACTCAAATGGTCTTCAAATGCCATTTATGGGATTCTTTTCAGAAGAAACTGCCTGTTCAGCTTCCCCATAAAAAAGAATCCTCCAATATCAGTTTGTGCAAGTCCAGTGGCTTTCACCCTGGTGGGAGGAGAGGGTGAGAGAAAAGGCTGATTGGCCACTGGCAAGCAAACTCTATCTAATTCCCTAGTTTCTGGTCTAAGCGCTCAGTGCTCACTTCACTAAATCTTCAAGTGCCTGGTGCTTCTTGTCTGGGTTGAATTCCTCCCGCATAAATTTCTTCAGTTTCCTGAGGAGTGGGGTGAAGGACACTACTTTGCCACACAGGATGGCAATGTGTGGTCTCACAGAACTTCAATTGAGCACAAGGTTTTGAAAGAGGTAGCAAGATTTTTTTTTTTTTTAAAGATTTTATTTATTTATTTGAGAGAGAGGATGAGATAGAGAGAGAGAGCATGAGACGGGGGAGGGTCAGAGAGAGAAGCAGACCCCCTGCTGAGCAGGGAGCCCGATGCGGGACTCGATCCTGGGACTCCAGGATCATGACCTGAGCCGAAGGCAGTCCCTTAACCAACTGAGCCACCCAGGTGCCCCGAGGTAGCAAGATTGATGCATGTGTTTAATCCAGCCTGGATAAAGGGAAACCTGGAATTCTCCACCACCGTGGAAATGATTTATTTTTCTTACTCTGACAAAAATAGCCCCGCACATAATACAAGAACCTGCACTAAAAAATAAACTAGCAAGAGAAATGGTGGGGTAGCATAAGATCATGTACCATTATACCACCCGGAAGCATGGAGAATGCGCTCTACGAGATGCAATCTCATTACATCAAAGTAAATGCTTTCCAAAGTCATTTAAGACCTAGCTTGATCCAATATATTTCGTGTATTATTTCATTTTTCTTACATAGCATGTCATCAAGTATTTCTTTTTGTTTTTCATTTTTATCTGGCACAGATGCATCTAATACGGTTAGATTAAAGCAATTTTTAGATTACTAAGAAATAGGGCTAAGAGTAAAAATTCATGTGGAAGAATAAGATGGCCCCAGGAGCGAGGGGGAGTGTCATGCATCAAATGCACGACAAAATATATTTGCGAACATTGAGCTCTAAACTTTCCTCAATTAATATTCTCACTTTCTTCCATCTACATCATCCAATCAGCTCAAGACTGTAAGCTGTGTCCTGTCCATCATATGTTGCCAAAAGTTCTCCTAATGGCCACTAGCATTTCCACTAAGGCTAGGGTCTCCCATCTAAACCCTAAGTAAGAACCTCACGTATACGTTTAGACACCCGAACATTTAGTGGAACGGACTGTTTGCAGGTCTCCCGACAAAGCTCTAAAGTCAATGGACATGCTAATATGCTACGTGGGAGTAAGCAGTCCCCAAAATCCAATGCGAGAAAAGAGTAGACATCGGCGCCGTGGTCACTGGCATTTTCCCCACACCACAATCACCTTGTTTGAGGTAGCAGCAAAACTGACGTTAACGCGGGGTGGGAGAACCGCCTATCCCTGCAACCAGTTACGCTGCCAACCATTTCCGCAGGGTAAGAAGCACAAAGATGACTTTGAAAAGTATAGAAAAGAAACTATTAAACAGAGTTGCCTATCAAAGCAGAAGAGTGCGATACAGCTGTTTTGCAAAAAACGCCAGACCGCGCATTCATTCAGAATTACAGACATTCTCTGGCCCTTTAGTCTTTTATCCAAAATATATCAGCCGTCTATGACAATTTCCATATCCTTGAATTTGCAAATGAAAAGTCCATGGCTTATCTAAACAGTACTGTGGGATTAACTTTCCAATTTTAGGATTACATCTACAGAAAATTAAATCCCATACATTTTCCCTAGAGGAGAAGCTTACACAGGGAAAGGTTGCAAAGATGTGGAAAACATGTACATGTAGGGGAAGGAAAGCAGATGACAAGGAAGCAGATGTAATTTTCTGTAACATCAATGATTTATTACATTGGTCTCCTCCGTTAAGCTCACCGTGGTAGATGTCTGTTACTAAGACACACGTGATGATGGATGTGGATGTCAGTAAGCTCACGTTGCCTACTACACCATCCTCACCCAAAGAACGGAGGTCAGTGGGCTGGTCTGCCGAGAAATGGGCACTTCCATACGCCTCCTCTTACTTGCTTGTTTTCCATGCTAGAAATGCTACCCTAAAAATAGCTCTGATTAATCCCCTTGGCAAACAAACTGCCACTGTCTTTGGAAGAATGATTTTGCTGAGTGCATTCTCATTCCCAATGCACATAACCATTTCAGGAGTCAAGACAAGAAGTAGCTTCTTCCCTTTTATAGAACATGACAAATAATGTATATTCCAGCAATCATCATGCTCCTTGGTGTTTACCCAAAGGGGTTGAATACTTACATCCATACAAACAACTACACATGGATGTTTATAGTGGCTTTATTCACAATGGCCCAAACTCAGAAACAACCAAGATGTCCCTCCCTAGGTGAATGGATAAACTGGGGTCCATCCAGACAATTGGATAGCACTCAGGGCTAAAAGGAAGTGAGCAATCAAGCTATGTTTGAAAAGATGTGGACGAATCTTAAATGCACATTACTAAGTGAAAGAAGCCAACCTGAAAAGGCTCCATGGTCTATGATTTCAGCTCTAGGACATTCTGGAAAAGGCAAAACCATGGAGACAGTAAAAAGATCAGTGGTCGCCAGGGGTTGGGGCAGGGGGTGGGAGGGATGACTAGGCAGAGCACAGAGAAAATTTAGGGCAATAAACGTATTCTGTATGATGCTGTCATGCTGGATATAGGTCATTCTACATTTGTGCAAAACCACAGAATGTACACCACCAAGAGGGAGCCCTAATGTAAGCTGTGAAGTTTGGGGGATAATGACGTGTCAATGTAGGTTCTTCCTTGGTAATAAAAAATATATATATAAAGTTGACACCTGTCTAAGGAGAGAGAGGTGGTACCAAGTATTCACACCTTTTTGGGTTTTTTTTTCTTCTAAATCATGTGTTCTTAACCACTGGGATATAAAGTCTTTCCAATGTGATGGCATTCTACACAGTAGAGCCTAAACGATTCAATAATATAACCCCTCAGTGTTAACTGAGCTTTAAATTTTCTGGTGTCTCTTAGCACTCTCACGTTAAAGGATATTTGGCAGCGTTAATATAAAGAGGTTGCTGACTTCAAATCAATCCCTCTGTAATTTAACTGAGTTCTTAAAATACATCAGCAAAATTGAATATTTAAAATAAAAGCCACAGTCTGCAAAACAAAAAGGATTACTGAGAAAGTTTCCATTCATGTTGCGGAAATATTATTTACAAGTTTATGGAAGCAATTAACGCGTGTCTGAAGCCACGATCAAAGTGCTTGCAAAGGACAGAGGAGGGGCACGCATTCCCTCCATATCCTGTCTGGGGAATCATTAGATACCTTTTTCTTCTGACAATTCATGGAAAATTTCTAAGTCTTCTTGGGGAGAAAAGAGCACCCACTAAGTTCAGATTTTGAAGAAGGTGGTGCTTGCTATTTCCACATACACACAAAAATCTAGGACTCCAAAATTGCTCAGATTGGCTTAATATTCTGGGTCTATTTCACTGTCTATGTTAATTTCACTCTGCTTCCCCCTCCCCCTTATTTCTAACCCATTGCCTTGTACCTGCTCCTTCACATTGAAGGTCAAAAGGCAGCTCCTGAGAGATTTTGGATTCACAAGGATCTCAGGTAAGTATGTGCCCTACCCCCCGCCCGGAGCAAACCCTGACAGTGGCCTCCTGGCTTCACGCCGTGGTCAGATCCTCTCCCATGCCTCTACCACATAGCCACCCTATGACCTTGGCGAAGACATCTAACCTTCAGTGTTGAGTTTCCTCAGCTCTAAAGTAAAGATCGTAATTGTGTGGTAGGTGGAATGATGGCCCCCCAAAGATGCCCCCATGTTAACCCCCAGATCCTCTGAATATGTTATGTTCTGTGGAAAACAGGCATATAGGTTGCAGATAGAATTACGGGTGCTAATCGGTTGACCTGGAGATGGGGAGATGATCCTGGATCCCCCCAGGTGGGCCCAAAGGAAGGATGAGGATCGTTAGAAAAGAACGAGGGACACAGAAGAGAGCGAACCAGAGAGATCATAGTATGAGAAGGACTGAAGCCAGGGGCTTTGGAGCCAGAGGAAGGGGGCAATGAGCCAAGGAATGGGGCAGCCTCTGGGAGCTCTGGCAAAGAAACAGATTCTCCCCTAGAGCCTGGGAAGAAATGCAGCCCTGCTGCCATGTTGATTCTAGATCCGTAAGACTCATTGTGGACTTCGGAACTCCAGAAGTGTAACATCATAAATGTGTGTTGTCTTAAGCCACTGAGTTTGTAGTAATTTGTTGCAGCCGCCATAGGAAACCAATATGAATGGTAAGTACTGGATACAGCGGTTGAGATGATTGAGTCAGTATATAAAAAGCACTTGGAACAGATCCTAGCACAGATGAAAAGCTATCTGATTGTCAGCCTATGTTATGGTTGATAGCCCAAAGAGATAACGCTGGGTTCAGGAGGTAGAATGCTAGGGTGGTACGGTGAAAAAAGAAATAACGGTATTTGGGGGCACATGATTCCCCTTATATTGTGCACGTAAATAACATCCTATTCCATCTATCATTGTTTTGATTCCACAAGCATCATAAAATATCTTGGTATGTGTCTATTTGCTGTATAGGATGGTCTAGACTGACTTATAATTCTAGCCAGTTGCCACATAACAGATTACTCATGCAGAATCATGTCCTTTGAACATGAAAAACTGCTTAGAGGTAGAAGAACCTCTGGACATTTTTAAAGAACACCAGGAGGCATCTACAAAGTTGACACATCCGACGTTTAGAAAGTGGGACGATGATGGAGGCCGACAGATTTCAGATGGTGCTATGAACCTGGCCTGCTCGTAGCGCTCTCCCTCTGTGTTCTCGAATATTACTATGGCTTCTATAACAACCAGACATAAAAGGCGGTCTACATGACATACTGGAGCACAATCAGATGTGATCATGTTCACCCACTAACTTCTGATAACTGAGGAAATCACACAATTCATCTACTGATTTTGTCACTCTGTAGTTCTAGGAAGGCACCATCTCGTTTGATCCTCGTGGACCCAATGGACAAGACAGTCACTGAACAAGAGCCCACAGTGATTTTTCCGGCAACCAATTCACTTCCTTAGAGCTCACTTTCTACCCATGGAAAATGGACACGATATCTCTGCTTAACCTGTTCCACAATCAAATAGGACCATGTATATGAAAGGAAGGTTGAAAACCACAGAGCAAACAAATGCATCCATAATTATTGTAGCAGGCACGGACTATTTCATTTTATTTAAAATCAGATACTGCAATGTGCTGACAGTCACTATCATCACCAGCGTGCACATCATTCAAGATCATGTGCACATGAGCCTGAGAAACACATCTCCCTCATTGACTTATCCTAAAAAGGAGTAAAATATAGAAATGCTAAGCATATATTGATCTTGTCACTCGTGTGAGTGTGCTGACACAGTTTACATAACTCAGGTAAAACCGAGGAAAGCTAAATTCCATGGTACTGGCAAAGAGACAACATCAAGTCAAGCTTTTGAAGGTCAGAGCCAAGAAAGCTCCCATATCTTAAGACCTAAAAAAACACCAAACCTCTGAGAATGGCATGGTAAGGAAAATCAGGCATATTTTGATGACAAAAAGCTATAAAACATTAATATACTCAAGCGAAGGGGATAAAGCCTCCGGTAATGTCATCCCAGCAATACGATCATGCCATCCTAAATGTAAACCATTTTCCCTGAGTGTCAAGGGCTTTGAAAAGTCATTTAAAAAAAGAGTAGGCTAAACTTTAGAGTCCTGCTATTTATGTGATTTTTATGGCATTGCTAAGAGAGAGAAACCCAGATGTTGGAATTTCCCAGGGTGCATGTGGGGTACCATGGTCTGGCCACTAGATGGGTGCTCACTGACTCTGATGCCCTCATCAGCTCAGTATTGGGTTCACACCATCCTCCTCAGCTCAGTGCTCGGTTCACGTGCTCCTCATCTGCTCAGTGTTGGGTTCACACCCTCCTCATCTGCTCAGTGTTGGGCTCACACCAACCTCATCTGCTCAGTGTTGGGCTCACACCAACCTTATCTGCTCAGTGTTGGGTTCACACCACCCTCATCTGCTCAGTGTTGGGCTCACACCATCCTCCTCTGCTCAGTGTTGGGCTCACACCATCCTCCTCTGCTCAGTGCTCGGTTAACATGCTCCTCATCTGCTCAGTGTTGGGTTCACACCCTCATCTGCTCAGAGGGCTCTCACTAACCTCAGCTTTCTCTTTACTGACTACTTGCCACCCGAAACCCAACCTCTCAGGTCAAGCGGGTGGAGAGAGCAGGTGCTTCTCTCTCAGGACCAAAAGGCAAGTGCAAATCACAAGGACACCATCAAAGTTCCAGTTGAAGCCAAGTGCAAAAACAAGATGGAGAAGGAGGTGGCTTCTTCTCAGCTTACAAGGCTGTGACGTGGGGTCCCTTTCTGTCTTCCTAAGGACATCTCCTTATGACTCCCTGCCATTTACTAGTTATCACGCTGAAGTCAAGTGACCACTTTTTCAGAGCTTATGAGACATGATTAAAATAGATTAATGTCCTGTCACTGAGATCCCTTTGAGTTTTTAGTAAATTCACCTCATTTTGTGCTTGAAAAATGGATGTGTAGCTTTCGGAACTGGGTTCAATTTGAAAAGACTTGAACACAAGAAACCTACAAAGAACAAAAGTGCTAAGTACATAAGCACATGAGCAAGTGTTACACTAAACCTAATGAAAGGCTCCCAATGGAACGCTGGATATGTCCGTTTATTGTAGATAATGAATGCTGAATGCATTTGTTTACTGTTTATAAACAGAAAGTAGCAGCAGAGACTGTGTTAAGAAAAAAATCTTTGACTATGATTTTCCTCAAAAAAATAATAGGAGAGAGATCAGAGTTGCTGTAAACTCCAGGTAAGTGGTTCTCTACATGACCTTCACAAGGTCTAAACTGCTGACAGCAATTTTTTTTTTTTTTTTTTTTGCAATCTTCACTTTGATTTCTTGATGTGATTTTGAAAGCATTATTCTTTAGGATCTCCCTTGGAGCAGAGCCATATGCAATGGCACAAGGTTATCGGTTCATTTCCACTATCGGGGCCTATATTTTTCTTTAAGTCAAGTGAAGGTAAAGCATTCCTGGGGAAAACACTATCACATTAGAAGGCACCAATATTTTGCCTGTCTCCCTCTAAGCGACAGTGATAAGTCTTTGTGCTTTGGGGAGAACTTCATTCTCATCTTCCTTGGTACATCCACAGCTCTCCGGAACATTAGGATGGGGTATGGTCATTTGGAACCTTGGCCCTCTTTTGACAACTCTGCATGCATGTTAATAAATTCTAGCAGACGATAACAAAGAACCCTCAAGTTTAATATCTTCTTTAATAATCCATTACAATATACCTCACACAGAGATGCACATGCTATGGAATGAACATGAATACACTTAGAAGAGATGGACAAAGTCATGATGCTATTACCAAGGATTGACTTCATTGCTCTTGTGTTATTAATTCAATAAATTCAATAATTAAATATTAGTTCAATTAATTCAATAAATCACTTTGGACCATGTGGGGTTACTATGTCAGAGGGGGTGGTGGTTACCATAATACAAAATATGTCCTATACTTGAAGGATTTTTCAGGCTCATCGGGAAGTCAGACATTTAAGTAAATGGGCAGGAGAATGCCGAAAACGAAGGTGCCCTCTTCGATAAGTGATTATCACGGAGGAGAAAGGCTTCCCTGGGAAATGACATTCAGGTGACCTCATGACATAAGATGGAACGGGGTTTTTTTCAGGAACTCAGATCCAGGAAGAAAGGTCAGCTAAGGGAGGGCAAGAAAGCAATACCTGAAGACACATGAGGGTCTGAGTCAACACCACTGATTCTGGAAGGTTCTGAATAGTTTGAGCTGCCCAGCACAGACAATGTGGAGGGATGTGAGAAATGGGATGCAATAGGGAGCCTGGGGCCAAGTCACCAGAGGCCATTGCAGCAGCCCCCAGTCTTTGTTCATACAAGCAGAGGGGTCCTCCAGACACACCCACCCTCAAGTACAGAGGGTGGGATTCCAGAAGGAGACAGAGCAAAGAAGGAAGGAACATGCTAAGTGCATATGCTTGTGAGCGAGAGCTAAACTAAACCTTAATGAACGAGAAGTGAGGAGGGTTCTTATGGAGAGTCTGAGAAGCAGCCTCGGGAAGGAGGAGGAGAAACAAGAGCTTGTCAGGCATGATAAGAGCATCCCAAGGAAGGGGACGGATGTCCTGGAGGTCACTGACGAGGACAGTTGAGATGCATCTACAGACACTCCCAAGGTCATGGACAAGATCATGGCCGCCTACATGTGGTAAGCTGAATAATGCACCCCCCCCCCAAAGTCATGCACTTCCAAATCCCCAGAATCCCTGATCCTGGAGCAACAGGGCACTGACCCCTGTGCAACTGGAAATCCACATCTAACTTCTGACTCCCCCAAAATGTACCTACTTGCAGCCGACTGTTGAGTGCAAGTCTTACTAAAAACATAAAGTCAATTAACACATATGTTGTACGTTCTACGGATTCTGTACTGTATTCATACAACAAAGTAAGCTAGAGAAAAGAAAACGTTCTTAAGAAAATCACAAGGAAGAGAAAATACATTTACAAGACTGTATTGATAAAAAGGAATTCAGGGCATCTGGGTGGGTCAGTCGGTTAAGCATCTGCCTTCAGTTCAGGTCATGATCTCGGGGTCCTGGGATCGAGCCCTGCGTCCGATTCTGCTCAGTGGAGAGTCTGCTTCTCCCTCTCCCTCTGCCTCTCACTCTCCCTGCTTGTGCTCTTTCTCTCTCTGTCCAATAAATAAATAAAATCTTAAAAAAGAAATTCTATGTATCAGTGGACCCAGGCATTTCAGACCCATATTTTTCAAGAGTCAACGTTATATAACCTTCCACAGCAAAGGACTTTACGAGGACTATGCGGATGTGATTAAATGTAGGGTCTTGAGATGGGGAATGGTGCTGGATGATCCGGGTGAGCCCAGAGGAATGACAAGGTCCTAAATAGAAGAAGGCAGCAGGGAGTCAGAGAAGGAGATAGAACTGGATGTGACCAGATGTGACCAGTGAAGCAGAGGGGTGAAAAGTGATCTGGGACCCCAAGCTAAGGATTCCTGGCAGCCCCCTGATGTGCAAAAACACAAGGAAATGCGTTCTCTCCTAGAGCTTGCAAAAGGCATCAGCCCGGGGGGAACACTCGGGTATTTACCCCCAATAACTGACATCCAGAGCTGTATTTATTCAGGTGTGCTGTGCAGACCATTAAGGTTGTGATCATCAGTTAAAGCAGCCATGAGAAATTCATACCTGGCAGAAAGAATAGCAACGGAGGAAGGTAACTGTCACTAGTTTCTTAAGAAATACAGAGCAGGTACAGAGCAGCAGGATTGTGCCTTTCGGACGTGCAAGATTGCCAGCGCATTTCCAAATACAGGGCATATTAAGAAACCGAGATGAAAGATCCTCAAGCGTCTAGCGGTGAGGACACGGACACCATGACAGCTGGTGTTTGCTTTCTCAGCCCCGAACGGTCAAATCACTTGCTAAGTTCTTTTGAAAGCAGTTTAGCCATTTCCATACAAAAAAAAAAAAAGAATTGCTCCAATGACTCTTTAATATAGAAGATCCACTCATGGATCTTTACTACACAAAAACAAGATGGCAGCACTGTTGAACATGACTTCAGATGTTCTCATGCACTGTAGATGAAACTGATTTAAACGGACTTTCTCCTTAAATCTGTTCTAATTCTGGTCAGATATTCTGGAATCCCAACTCAGTAATATCTTACTCCTTTTAAAAAATGTAAGTGATGGCCGATGCCACATCATCTCCAAGACTGGTTCTAGGACTTAACCACAGAAATTGAAATGCTTTTTAAATACCTGACAACCCGTTGATGGTAAAACGGGTTCGGCACCGTGAGACATTTACACAGTAATCTGATGTTTCCGAGCAGAAAATGATAAATGACAGTTATTCACTGTCAGCTGTAGTTGCCCTCATTCATTAATTTTTGAGCAAGTATTTGGTTTAAATATTTTAAACATGCAACTTATGATATCATATCAAAAGAATTAAATTAGGGGCTCGTGGGTGGTATAGTTGGTGGAGTGTCCCACTCTTGGTTTCGGCTCAGCTCATGATCTCAAGGCCGTGACATGGAGCCCCACGTCAGGATCCATGCTCCGCGGGGAGTCCCCTTGAGATCCTCTCCCGCTGCCCCTCCCCCCTGCTCTGTCACTCTAAAATGAATAAATCTTTAAAAAGAATTAAATTAGTCAAGACTTCTAATGAAGTCATGATTATAAAAGGCTTTTACACGTAAATCCTACGAGTGACAGACCACAGGAACACCTATTCCGAAACACTAACTCTGTGGGCAGCCCACTTCCCATTGTAAACTTCACCTTTGTTATGAATCGGTAACTTTGGAAAGGTAAGAAATGGGGACACCTATCTTGGACACAGAGTGCTCTTCATTTATCCGACCCCCTCTGCTTATCACCTTGCCAGATTTTATTTGTTAACCTTCTTCCCAGAACAGCATAATTTGAACAAGCCAATCAATTACCATTAAAAGCCCAAGCGAAAGACCAAGTGTTCCCCAAGGAAGGCTTGAATTTTCTAAGTAATTGGAGAAGAAAATACAGCAGCTAAAATACTAGTCCATTTAGAAGACTTAATTACAGATAAGTCAATGCTAAATAATTTATATTCTTCTGTGCATATATATGAGACTAGAACAAATACCAGGGGCAGGCAGAAACAACTTTCTAGAGTCTACACTGCATTGCTTCCAAGTGCCTATCACCTATAGACAAACACCGTAAGACACTGTATTTCTTTTCTTCTTATTCCATGTTTGCAAAAATTGAAGGAAGAAAATAATACTTATTCGTCTCTGGGTAAAAATAAGATGCTTGGTTTTTCTGAATGTGATATTGGGATTTATAATAAGAAAAATTTATTTGATCTTCACCTTTCTAGCACAGAGCTCCTAAAACCCTTGGAATTTACTAAGTGGTAAGAGCAATGAAGGTGCTTTTGGTTAGGTTATGAGGTGATTTTTGGAAAGCATCTAGGAATGGGTGCTGGTTGCTAATGGAGACATCTGTGTGATTGATTAGAGGGCTGGAACTTTCTGTCCTACCTCTGACTTACCTACCTCTGACCCCCGCGAGGGCTGGAGGTTGGATCTGTCACCAGCGCCCAATGATTTAATCAATCCTGTCTGTGTAATGAAGAAGCCTCCATAAAAACCCAAAAGGATGGGGTTCAGAGAGCTTGCAGGTTGGTGAACATGGAGAGGTTTGGGGAGAGAGGCAGACGTGGAGAGACCGTGGACGATGCTCCATGCCCATTGTCCACACCTTACTCGGGGCCGTTCCTGATTTACAGCCTTTAATAATAAGCCTATAATCTAGTGAGTGACATGTTTCTTTTTACGTTCTGTGAACCAGCTGCTTTAGCAGATTAATGGAACCCACGGAGGGGACCGTTGGAACCTCTGATCTATACAGCTTGTGGGTCAGAAGCACAAGTACGAGCATGAACTTGCAGTTGGTGTCTGAAGTGTAAGGTGGGCATTCTTGTAGGACTGAGCCCTCACCCTATGGGATCTGACACTGTCTGCACGTAGATAATGTTGGCATCACATTAAATTGCAGGACACCCAGTGGCTGTCACAGACCTTCTTCACGGTGTGGGAAACCCTCCCCAGCACACATACCCTAATTGGTGGTCAGACCTCCCTTACTAAAACGTATTTTCTGCAATAATGTAATCATGGTAAGAAAGAACTGCAGAAGGATTTTCTGTATAATAGAAAAAAGGTGCATCCTCTTAGAGGCTGGTCAGCTCTGGACCAATTTGTAGGGAAACTTCAGGCGTGGAAGGACGCCTTCCCAGGGTCAGATGAAATTGGCATCTTGCAGGCTCATTCCCTTCCCTTCTCAGCTGAAGGGACAGGAGGAGATAAGAGGATTCGTCCACTGTCACTCTCCTATGTGGTCTACTTAGCCAGGACTAGACTTTGCCCCACTTCAAAACTACGGGGTTGAGCATGTTGACCCGCGTTCACCCAACACTTCCTGAGAATCTCCTACATGCCATGCACTGGGCTCGGTACGGGGAGGAGTGAAAATGTTCTACTTCAATTTCCAACTGCATCTAAAGGCCACTGTGAAGGTTCATGTGAGGGAACGGGGAACGGTGCTCCCCTCCAGCGTATTAACCACGTTCGTGTGGATTGGGTTACATTCTGCCTCACCAAAGTTTTGCCTTTCCCCATCAACCCCACCTCATGGTTAAATAAATTCATACTGAGGGACACCACAGAAACTCCTGTATCATCAATCGCTACAGAAGGGGAAAGAAGTAGGGGCATATAAGGGAACATTCTTAAGCAAAAGATCCTCCATCATCTACAAGTGAAATATATTTTGTTGATATTTACTATCACAGCACGGCAAGTATGACATCCAATAACCTGCCGGAGAAAAACAAAACAACCCCATTCCCTATGGATATTAATTACCCACTTCAAGGAAGCCTGCTGAGTCAGAATTATCTTGCTCTCAAATTCTCAAACACACCAAAAATGGAATCCATGAATCCCCTGGCTTTAACTTTATCAAATGCACTTTGCTGAAAAGTTTAGTGAAACAGGATAAAAAGTCACAATAATTGCCTGCACTTAATCAAGTGTTCTTTTCTTCTAGATCACAAAACAAATGGATGGGGGCATGGCAACACCGGTCAATATGGCTCCCCACGGTCAACTGGCTTAATTGGGAGCCTGAGCCCCACCAGACACAGCAATCAGAATTATTGCTGCAACAGCTAAAGAGGATGCACGCTAAACGGTGTGTGTTAGCAGCCTCACACACACTGTGTGGATGGTCGTCAAATCTCTCCCTGGTGCATGGAGATTTCACAGGTGATATTCCCGAGGGCTCCCAGACCCCACTCATGCATGCATCCCACGCTGCAGGTTACAAACACCTGCTCTGTGTCTAAAAGGGTGTAGAGGAGGCATTAATAGAATTCTCAATGTGAAAACATATACTATTGTATACATATATGTACATACATAATACATGCATACATGCTTGCACACACACATATATCGTATGCACGTACATGTGTATATGCATGTATTATATAAGCATGCATAATTTATTTTATATTAATATTCATGACTGATTTGTGAATCCAAGATGTTCTCCATGAACAGCCTTCCCACTTTCCAAAAAACCATGCCACGCCCTAAAGTATGGATTGGGAAACTCATGGTATAGGGTCAAATAATAAATATTTTTGGCTTCCCAGGTCCTGTGCTCTGGACAACCTTTTAACTCTGACACAGCAGATGTAAAACAGCCATAGACAAAAAAAGTAAATGCCAGGGTGTGGCTATGTTCCAATAAACCTCTCTAAAAACAGGTGACTTGCCCACAGGTCATGGGAGACAGGTCATAGCTAGCTCACCTTACGCCTGCACGTGTTTCAAGGTCATTTACTCAAAAGTCGAGTTTAGTTATGTCCTCCAGAGAGCAACAGAATTAACTTATGCATAAATAACTCATAAATAGTGTAAAATGCTCTACTCAACTAGATACACTTGCCCCATTATTCTACTCTGAAAGATATCATTTTGGCAGAAAAGCGGCATTAAATTAGGGGTAAAAGCAACCAGTATTGTGTGGGTGCAAAGGACACATTATGGGTTTGGAAGATAGTTGAAAGGAAAAGGATTAAGGAGAACCAAAAACAAAGTATTTATTATATATTATATAAATCATATAATATTTACGTTATTTATTATATTTATATAAATTTTATATTATTATATTTAAGTCTACATCCCAGTTGCTGTACCAAATGGATTTACAGAACTCCTCTGTGTCCCTCTGAATCACAAAATATTTAATAAAAGATCTATCCATAACGAGTTCAAAACTAAATAGAGTATAAACAAACTATCTCAACATTCAAATTTATTCTTAGCCCCTACACTAGTCCTCATCATCAGCATCTTTGATACACTCATAAATTCAGTTCCATATAATCCTGAAGTTCCCAATTCCTGGTTTATCTCTGGATCCCCTCATTTAAAAATGAAAATTACGATTCCGGGATTGCCGTGGAAGGAATTATCCTTGGTCATCGGTTTTGAATTGAATAAGCCATCTTGGGAATAAAATCAAGGAATTTCTAATGCCAACCCAGACAGCTATGAAAATCCATTGCAAAGAGCCTCCCTTCACAGAGATTACAAAAGCAGAAAATGCTCAGGCAACATTGTATAGAAAATGTGATTCAAGTGGCATACGTTGAAATTTTAAAGTATCAGAGAGGCTTCCTGAATGATCTGTTTTTCCTAGGCAGCTGGTTTTCTTCATTTATAATCTCAGAAGCCCCATTGTGAATGGGGAATGGACACCTGACTCTCTATTCTTTACATCTATCAGCAGACCTAGATCAAGGCACCGTTGCCCCATGCACAAGCCTGCACCCCTCGTGAATGACAATGACTCCAAATGAAGACCCATGGAGTTCTCAGTTCTCATGGAGACATGTTGGGAATGCCCGAACAGGAAAACTCCCTGTCGTGAGCTTTGCATCTAGCCACGCATCTGTCCTCAGCATATAATATAGGAAGTTCCAACTTGGGATCACCCTCGTCGAGACCACCGTTAAGTGTGAGCGCCAAGCACACCCCGATTCAGACGTGCTCCAACTTGGGATCACCCCTTGTCGAGGCCACCTCAAAGTGTGAGCGCCAAGCACACCCGGATTCAGATGGGTATTTAGACAACCTCTTGCACACACACACGTCGATAAAGCCTGGTCTAAGTGCCCATGGCCAAAATCCAAAAGGCCTTTCTAGATTCAGAAGTCCTCATTCTCCCCTCCTGATTGTGCACTTTATATAATGTTCCCTCTGGGTTTCATTATGTGAACTGTCACATTATGAGCTGTGACGTCCACGGCTCGGAGCGCAATGCCAGACCTATTACCACGGCTTCTCCTTGGAAGCAGGACAGCCTGATTGTATTAAACAGAGTGCTCCTAGCACAGTGGCTACCGAAATGATTATGACCAAGATGCATCGGGTTGCTGTTACAAAATCAAATCGTGTGAGAAGGAAGACAAATCGTTCCAAGATTTCATGCCCCGGTTAGATAGCAATACTCCTCCAGATTGAGAAAAGGAAATAAAAACGGGGGTGAGGGGGGGAAGCCCAATTTTTTTTTAGAAAGCTGCACAATTCAGAAGACAAAGGAATTTACATAATGGGCTGTTAATGATGATTTAGGTGTATGTGCTGATGAGAAATGCCTGTGTATGTCGAATGCCTTTGGTAAAATAACCTATACCAGCTAAAAATAGTAATCATTTTCCCATCTATCATCATCTTCCAAATTTGCATGTTAATAACAAAAGGGGGACAGCGTGAGTCTTTGTCAATTAAAAATAGTCTTTGAAAAAAGAACTAGCCCCCCTTTTTTTTTTTATGGCAGGAAATGGGGGAGGAGTTTGGAAATCCAGTTTGTTGGGAATAAGGGTCTCACAGAAAAAACTTGACCTTGACAATCCTGTAGAATCCAGGAATCCTATGTAAGTTTGTTACCAACAGAGGAGAGATATGGAAATTATGTGGTCGGGTCTAAAGAAGCTAAAAGCCATTGGAAAATGTTTGGAAGCCTGGTATTCACACTGATGAGAAAGATGGTAGATAACGAATACGTGAGTAATATAATCATAAATACTACCTCAGCAGGGCTTGAATTGACAGCTGAGCCATGAAAAGACATAACCATTTACCTGAAACATATTAAAACACATCCTTTCTCAAATCTAAGTATGGGAAGGGATGGGTCCAGATTTTGAAGGGTGCAATGATTTTACTAACAAGTGCTCCCAACCAGAGACCACAAAAGTATTCTACCCATTTCCCCTTCCCTGCGATGTGCTCTATTCCTGTTCTCCAGATAGAGAGAAAGATCCTGTGGTCTCAGTGGGCCCCTCGGCCTGCGTTAGAACCACACCTCTGACATTTTGGATCCCATTCTCGAGGGGCCACTGCCATTCAAATGCCCTTGTAGCTTGAGATGCTCAATGTAGAACAGAGTGGGCTTCCAGTGGCCAATGGGCTTGAGGGTAAATTTTGGAAAGGTTTATACGAGGTGAGTCAGGAAGCTGAGCCTCTCATCTGTGTAGACCTAATTCATGAGACATATTCAGCCTTGTCGCTATCTGGAGGAACAAGCAATTTTTACAAAATCCTCAATTTCCAACGCATGCCATTCTATGCACTCCACATGAGCTTGAAATCACCGCTTTGCCCTTTGGTTCATTTCCAATAGACTGTGAGAAAGAAAACTATTTTTACTACCAAAGGAGCCAGAAAGCATTGCTAGATTTGATTTACCCCGGCTGCAAATGCATCAATAACGTAAGTCGGCGGAAGTCAACGATTTCGACACTCACCATTACATTGTCCTTCTAAGAAGATGCCTTCAAAAACACCTCCAGGGACATATACTTGCTGTCTTTTCCATCTCAACACATCTGTCCCTATTAAAATAAAAATGGCAAAGAGACATATTGGCCCACTCAATGAAAGAGACTGGTGTGCTTGCTTCAAAGCCAAGGTTCTATTGCTCACATAACCTTTCTTTTGGGTTGTTATAGGACCTAGCTGGTCATGGCAGAACGTGATCTTTAACTGGGTTCTTAATAAGTCAAGCTGCTAATCACAACAGGACACCTGCACAGGTGTGTTTAACTGGAGAAGCCACAACCATCCATCCTGGTCCTCACGCGGCATGACGATTTAGAATCAATGGGAGACAGATTGAGGTTTCCAGTCTCGTCTGCATTCATTTGGGCTCTGTTCCATGTTTGTTGATGATGACAATCAATTTAGCCCATGTCTACCTGCCTTCCAGCTAATTTAGGAGTTTTCCATCTTTGCAAAACGCAATTGGTGAAGAGAGTCAATCCGTGTTTTAGAAATCGTTTATCTGCAGACACTGCTCTTTCCCCTACAGCAACGGGTCAGGATGGGCGAGACCCAACACGGCGCCATGTGCTTGGCTCGGCTATGAGAAAACTCGTGTCTATTGGAGTAGTAATCATCCCAGGATCGTTGAGCATTATTCTTGTCATGTCAACATTGAATCTTCTCTTTAGAGGGCGACTCTCACCCAACGCTGCTCGTTCTACTTGCAAGTGAAGATCACAACAAGGCAAGTGGCTCCTTGTGAGCTATTGGACAGAACACCAACTTGCCGCCGACACCCACCATTTCAGAGTGCTAGGAAGCAGAGTGAGTGGAAAGAGAGACTACTTCATTTAATGCACTTGTCACGCTACCTCAAGGCTGGAGGAGTATCAGTACCAGCTAGATGAGGTCTTTGGGTTTCAAAGGTAATGAGCCAGCACATTATTAAACTGAGGGAAGGCGGGGTCCTATTTTAATGATGCTTTGATTACTCATAACAACTAGCACAATTACTTATTATTAGGGGTTTCATGAACACTGTTGATTGAAATATATTTGTGAAAATGAATTCCTGTGTCAAAACAATCACAATGGCATTCATCATCGCTGACCCTTCTATAGCCATGCAGGGTGCCTATAGACATCTATTTTACAGTTAGAAAAACTGATGTCCACAGGCTAAGTCACGCGGCTCATAGGCTTCGAGGCAGAGGGAGGAAGAACTGAGTGTCCCTGGACATCACTCACTTTACCAAATCAAGCTGCCTCTTCAGCTAAATGAACCATCATAGCTAACACGTACACAGTGGGTCAACATTTCACATACCGGCTGCTTTATATAGGGACTCTCTTTATCTTCTCAAGAACCGTAGAAGGTAGGGAAGAACATTATCACCATGAGTTGAAAAAAGGGAATCAGAGGGCTACTGGGCAACTAGCCCAAGAGCACAGAGCTGCCAAAAGTAGGGCTGTCACACGAGGTACCTTGCTACCCGGGCTCAGGTGGGACAATGAACATCTTTTCTGTCCCACATCCTCCATCCCCACACTGTGGGAATCTACAGCTGAAATGGTTTTCGTCAGCAAAAGGGGGGCTATTTGATATCCCTAGCAAAGACAAACTCATAGTGCATGAGTGATGCACACAGTAGACACTCACTGAATACCAGCTTTATCATTAATACTACAACTTGAAAATTGGTCCTATTTCTATTTCACCTGATCCCAGGTCATCTCTTGGCTCTCACTCACAGGCAAGTGTTAAGTACACAACTACAAAGTTAACTATGTATGTAGTTCAGGAAAGTTCTAGAAACATTAGTATGGATTACGTCTGACTGGCTGTACTTTTTTTTTTTCCTTGTGATGGGGTAGAGAAAAACGTTCCTTCATTATTATCTTAAGGTTGAGTTTTTGTTTGTTTCTTGGTTTGCTTTGTTTGTGTGTTTTTTTAAGGTACACAAGTAGGATGGAATGATTAATCATATTGCCATGCGTTTTATTTTAAAATCTGATATTACTAAAGTCTGATAGAACAAAATCAATAGTCCCATCACGTGGACATCTAGCTGAGCGGAAGTCCCTGGAAAGAACTCTGTTCACCCGCACTCGTTCTGTCTGGGAGGACAGTATTTAAAGCTGGTGCACCCTCCATCAGGAATATCTCCACCTGTCCTGCTTCCCTCCCTCTGACCATCTCCCCTACTTCTCTTACTGGAGCCTACCCCCCACCTTAGTGTATTATGTCTCCTGCTGTGCAAGGTTAAATACATTCCAAATATTCTTAGTTTCTTCTTTGAGGATAACCCTTCATGTGTGAACTCACAACATAACATTCTCCCAGACTGGTTTTTGTGTGAGAAACTGCCCCAACACTGAGAAGTCCGAGACAGAGAAGGGCCCATTATGACATCCATCCTAGTTATGCCACTTCGGGACCAACTGTTGAAATCAAGGGAGGATGCAAATCACCAACACTCCCCCATGCAAATATGCCATTTTTCTCATGTGTTTTCTGCTCCCTGATTCACCACGGGACATAATGCAGGAAGCCTTACTTCGTGTATTTGAAGCTAAATTATAAGATATAGTCACGAGCTGAATAGTATATCTCAAAGGTTAAAGAATAAATTCTCTAGATTAAAATACTACTTTTTTCTTAGATTAAAATACTTCTTGATTTTACTATTACATTTGGCCTGGATGGCCTATCTCGAAGGCCTTAAAGGACAGATAAACATGACTACAAATAGCTGATTATTTTGGATTATTTTGGAAATGATGTGACATTACATTGTATAATCTAAGTTTTGACATAGAAAGTATACCCTATCATACACTTCTCATTTGTAAAGACTTACACTGTACTTAATATGTATTCATTAATATAGAAAAGAATTTTTTTAAGTTTATTTTTTTTTTAGTCATCTCTACACCCAACATAGGACTTGAACCTACAACCCCGAGATCAAGAGTCACATGGTCTTCTGACTGAGTCAGCCAGGCACCCCTAGAAAGGAATATTTTATTTATTTTTCCAAAAGATTTGTATTTATTTATTTTTGCAAGAGAGGGGAGAGAGAGAGAGCACAAGCAGGGGGAGTGGGAGAGGGAGAAGCAGACTCCATGCTGAGCAGGGAGCCCGATGCGGGACTCGATCCCAGGACCCTGGGATCATGACCTGAGCCAAAGGCAGATGCTTAACTGCCTGAACCACCTAGGCGCCCCAAGAAACTTTTAAAGACATCTACGGCCTGTGATGATAGTTTTCAAATAGTCAAGGTATATTAAAAAGGGGGAAGCACTGATTAAAGCAATATTTATGAGTTACTAATATATTAACAACATTATAGTTCACTCATATATTAGCAAATGTTACCATAAAATTATCATATCATTTTAATATGATCTTAGCATACGGAGAGTACATTAGTCAAAGCATACAGACCTTTTGAGGAATATGAGGCTTGGAACGGAGAATGATATATTATTCCACACTATGACAATGTTTCAAGAAAGCCTCTCCATATACTTTCTTCTTTACAACTGAAGATCTGGGGGTTCATGAAGACATTCATAGCCATTGCAAATCACCCTGGGTAGTAGGTCAAAAGGATACCTACAATATAAGATAGAAAGATATAAATACCTTCATAAAAGATGGCATTCATATACCCTTGGCTTTCCAAGAGGGCACTGATATGATTGTATCCCTTCGTTCCTAAATAACTTGTAATAAATACAGTCTAGAAATCCTTTCATTTCATTTCACAAGCATTTGATGAATGCAGACCATGAATGAGATATGAGGGCAGAAAAGGAATTCCAAAGACTAACGGGACCACCCGTGCCCCCAGTGAGTTTGTGTCCTTGTGAGGGAGGGCATCATCAGAGCAAGTACTCATAATTACTTGCAGGAGCTCTTGTACCACTGATAAAGGAATAGAAGGTACCAGGCTTGGTGGAGGTGACAGCTCTAAAAGAGTCTTAGGAGCTGCAGAGAAGTGGGGAGAAGGGCCATATTTGTCAGAGCACAGCCTACAGAAAGCATGAGCAGAAAGCTGCACAGAGCCCACGGGGTCCTGGAGAAGTCTGCACCACGACTGGGCTCGGGGCTCCCAAGGCTTCAGCAGCACCATTATGAAAGACTGCACCAGGCTTGCACACATGTGTGCAAACACTGGAGAAGATAAACTGATTTTTAAAACCTAAATATATTTCAGAGGTATTTAAAAAAAATTTAAGATTTTTGTTTATGTAATTTGAGAATGAGAACAGGAGCAGGGGGAGAGGGGCAGAGGGAAAAGCAGACTCCCCACTGAGCAGGGAGCCCAACGCGGGGCTCGATCCCAGGACTCTGAGATCGTGACCTGAGCCAAAAGCTAATGCTTAGCCGACTAAGCCACCCAGTGCCCCTAAAAATGTTTTAAAATTCCTAGGCTTATTTATCCTTTAATTTTCTTTTGAGTCACAATGACCTGCCAAATTTCTGCAAGGAAAATGAGTGGAATTTTCATCATTTTGATAGGTTTCTTGGGTAGCTATAAAAAAATAAATAAATAAATAAAAGGCATGCTCACATAAGAAAAGAATGCATGTCTAGGTTTCAGAGGGGTTATCCTGGATATTTCTAGATGTGTACATAAATGTTCAAATTAACATAAGTAACCTAATTTATGTAACCCAAATTTTATCTCCCATCTCTCAAACAGAACAATCTTCCAAATTATATCCATTTTTGAAAAGATGCATATTTAATAAAACATCTGCTTCTGCCTTGGATTTGCTCCCAGTTTTATACAATGTTCAAATTGTTTAATTTTTAGCATTATGGAAGTCGAGTGAAGAACAACAAAGAGAGAAATTTCTCTTTAGAATGTAAAAAGCATAACTTAAAATATATACCATCAATTTTACACAATTCTACTCCTCCTAAGTCAACCCACAATTCGGATGAACTCTCAAAGAATTCATTTCTTGTCCCACATTGCTAATTTTGACCCAAACCTTTACAACAAAATTAAAAAGGACTCGAGTCATCTATTCAGCAAGGAGTAGAAACAAACAGCAGAGCAAAGCAAATTTATAGCTTTCATGAAAGACAGTAAATAATTAATCTCCAAAATCCTTAAGATTCCTAAAATTTATCACTCTCAATTTTCTAGGCATGGACTAGAATGGGAAATTTGAAGCCTTTCTCTGATGCTATCTTTAAAAAAAATACAGAAAAAAAAATTGTAAAAAGTGTAGGGAAATGATTACCAGCAAAAAAAAAAAAGAGAGGAAAAAATTAGGATAAAAAGGCATCTAAAAACAAATCACATAAGTATATTGAATAATCCACACATTTTCAGTTAATCATGCTAGTGTATAAGCTCAATAATTGAGGAAGAACCATGTTCCCTTAGGGGGAAGACAAACTCCCTTCTACAACAAATAGGTTAAAGGATCAAAGATGTTCTCTCATACTCTCTCTGGTTTGGCTATATTGTCTAAAAAAACTGAGATGTCTGGGTTGTTAACACTTGTCCTCAACCTGCAACCTTTGATTTTCTCATTCATTCAGTGAATATCCACAGAGTGTCTTGTAACTACTCATTTCTTCAATAATCACCCAATGAGCGTCTCCTCTGAGCTGAACTCACTGAAACACACGTGTTTAAGGGAAGGCAGGAAAACATTAAAACACATCTAAGCGGGAAAAAAATAAAAACGCTTTCCAATGTGAGGGAGCACCAAGAAGGAAGCAAACAGGAGGCTAAATATGCAGACAGGAGAGCATGTAACCCGCTTTATGTGGGAAGGGAGAAGGCAGATGAAGTGGCACAGGCAACGCCCTAATTCAGTACGTGCTTAGTTGGATCACAAAACTGAAAGACAACTGGTATACCAGCAGGGTGGTAATCAGACAGTGCTGTGGGGTGAAGCTGCGGAGGTGGGCAGGAGGTTCACTGTGTAAAGCCAAATAGGTCAGTAAAGGGAATTCTGGGTTGATTTTAAGTGTAACATGAAGCCATCCTTTGTGAAACATTTCAGAGCAAGAAGGAGGAAGATAAGGTTAAAAATAAATGCCGCGAACAGCCTGCCTTATGATGTGCCTATATTTTAAGGTACTTTCTTTACCTGCTTCGGTAACTTATTCGTCTTGCAAACACCTCTAGATGGAGGGACTCTCTACTTAACTCTCTTGTGGATGAGAAAACCGGAGCATGAAAAAAATCAACTTCACATAGCTAGGAAACATCAGGGGGCCTGGCTCCTGTGGTAGAAAGTAATGAGTGCCAGAGACAAGGGTCCATAATGCATGCCAAAATTAGAGAAGAAAGTGAGCATGACAGAGTCTAGGCCTCATGTGATGGATAAGGTATGGATAAGGGTGAAATACTAGGAAAAAAAAAATGTATCGGACTCTGCCTCTGGGGCTCCTGGCACAGAGTTCCCAAAACCCTTGGAATTTCCTAAGTGATAACAGCACTAGGAACATCTTTGTTCTAATATTTGGTCTCTGGCCCTGGTTCCTCATACAGAGCTCCTAAATCCCTTGGAATTTCCTGGGTAATAGGAGTGTCTTTTGTTCTAATGAGGCAACACTTGGTGGGCTCCTACATAGTTTCAAAATGGGGGCTGGTCACCAGGAAAACCAAGTCATGGTTGGAAGCTTGGAACTTCCAGCCCCTCTCCATCCTCTGGAAAGATGGAGGGGCTAGAGACTGAGTTAAAGATTGGTCATGGGTACATGATGAAGCCTCCATAAAAAAGGAAAAGTATGGAGTTCAGGGAGATTCTGGGGTTGGTGAGAACATCCATGGCTGGGAGGGTGGTGCACCCCAACTCCAGGAGGACAGAAGCTCCTGTCTCAGGACCCTCACAGACCTCGTCCTATGTATCTCTCCATCTGTATCCTTTATCATCTTTATAATAAAATTAACTGGAAGACATTAGAGAAATGTTTCCCTGAGTTCTGTGAGGTGTTCTAGCAAATGATGCAATCCAAGGAGGGGGTTGCGGGAACCTCTGATTTGTAGTCGAATTGGAGAAAAGTTGTGAGTCACCTGGGGACCTACTGCTTGCAATTGACATCTGCGGTGGATACGGTCTTGTGGGACTGAGCTCTTCACTGGTGGCATCTGCGCCGACTCCAGTTAGTGTCAAATTGAACTGAATTGTAGGACACCCTCCTAGTGTCACAGAGAATGTCACTGTGTGGCGTAAACCACACATATTTGGTGACAGGAAGCATTGAGTGTGTGAGTAAAGGAGGAACACAGGAGCGGAGGAGTGGTTTTCCCAACCAACGTGGGAAGAGAATACAACAGTACCCGGGTTGAAGGAGAGCCTGAGGATGGCAGAGCAAAAAGGCCAGGAACAGGTGCGGTGAATCCCAGAGACGCTCAGCTTGGACGGAACAGGAAGTACCAGGGAAGAGAGGTCAGGACTGACTTGAAGATCGCCGGTTCAGGAGATGGAAGACCATGTGTGCTTACAGAAAGTTTCTGGAAGAGACAGTCCTCTGATGCAAGCTATTATTCAGGAAGGTGGAGCAGGAAGAGTTTTAAAAGTAGATGGTAGAGTGTGAAAAGCCATAGACAGAACAGTAGTAAACGAGCAAACGTCAAGTGAGAACATGGCCATGGAAAATAGAGACGTATCATAGCCAGAGCAAGAAAGGGACCTGGAAAGCGATTTACAGCAGGCAGACTGGAGAGGGGATGCAAAGTGCAGGATGAGGGACCGAGTGCAGAAGATGCCTCTGCTGGGAAAACAAAATGCAGGGAATGGGGCAAGCTTGGCAAGAATGACGATGGGCTGAATTTGGACACACTGAACTGAGCTTTTGGCAGAGCACACAGACGAAGTTGTCCAAAAAGAGGCAACTGTGAGAGCAGGATGAGGCTTGAGGGAGAAGTCAGAGCAGAAAGTAGGGACATGGGGGTCTCTCAAGCGGAAGGCATGGTTACGTCACGAACAGAGACAAAGCTGCGTGGGACAGTCTGGAAGCTGGAGAAGTGGTCTGGGGCTGGAGTAGACGGAGCAGCAGGATCCAGAAAAGTTCAGGAAAGGAATGGAAAGGCGGTAGAGGGGAACCAGAGGGGAGGATGTTCAGAAATTCAAGGAAAGATAAAACCCCTTGAAGGAAAGGGCAAAGAACATGTCAGAGTCTACAGAGAAACTCTGAGAAGAACGTTGGCTGTGCTGAAGGGTCAGCCCCTGCACTGGTGCCCGGGGCAAGCCACAAAGCCCAGGTGTGCTGTCAGAATAGAAAGCAGGAGAGATGTGGGAAGAAATAAAGAAATGTTTGTTATGACGAGTTCTTTCAAGATACGACGTGTCAGGACATAAGTACGTTTGTGGGCAGATGAGGAGAATGGTGGGGAAGGTCTTGATAATGAACATGGGGACCAGTTTCAGAAAGGAACACTATAAACCAGAGAATGTGGAGGACTGAGAAGTGCATCCTTTTCAAGTCCATCCATTACCTTATAATCACCAAGAAGAAACCTGTTCTCTGTGAGTCTCAGAGATCTCTGTAGCATCTGGTAATGTTGACCCGTCCACCCAACTCCTGAACCCTCTCTCTTCCCTTAATGAAATCACCTGACGTATAACACCAGCCTCCAATGGCAACCCCATTACTTGGTTCTCTATGCAAGACGTAGCCATCAATATTGTCTTCCAGGGCTTTGCAGGAGTGTCATGATTTCCTCAGTGTCTACTGCCGCTAGATCTCAATTCACACTAATAGCCTCATGGCCTCAACCTCTATCTCTACTGCTACCTCCCTCCATCATATCTGCCATAAAATTGACATTCCGTGAATGGTTCACCGCAGCAAAAGCAACAACAGGGCTCCTCCAGAGCCAACGGAAGAACATCTGTTGGCTTTACCATTGGGTTCCACCACCTAGAATTCTCCAACTTCAACTGAGTCATCCAACGCAACCACCTGCGCTTGAAATGACACTCAACCCATTCACGTGCATTTGTGTGAATTATGACACGTCACATGCATGTATGTCATCATTCGAGAAGTGCCTTTATCAACACTTGCTGCACACCCATATCGACTCACACCCTCCTTTGCTCTTCACACAGAACCCCATGCATCCTGAGACACAGATCATAAGCAACCTCCTTTGTACAAGTTTCTTTGACAAACTGGCTTCCATCATGGCCCTCAGACCTCCCATGGTCCCTGCCTCCCTGTACCAACACCCTCCCGCTGTTCCATTCCAGATTGGTACCAGGTGTGACCAACAGCACGCAGACCTGGCGATGTACCACCTCCAAGATCAAGGTAGAAAAGACAATGGTTTGCATCTTAGGGTCCCTCCCTCTCATCCTGTCTCTCTCCTCCCCAAATCAAGGAAGCCAGGAGCCGATGTGTGACTGGCCTTAGGGAGTGTCTCACGTGGCAAAAAACATGAGCCTCCTGCGAAGGGAGGGACACATAAGTGAGATTCTCCACTGCCTTTGTAAAATTTCCACCCCAGTCTCCAACTGGAGTGCAGCATCACGGCAGACCCTGAGCCAGAACCACCGAGCTGTGCAGCTCTTCAATTCCTGACTTCCAGAAAATCTATGAGATAATAAATATTTGCAGTGTTAAGCTGTGTTTTAGGGGAATGTTTTATGCAGTGATAGACAAATAACAAACTGTCCTGAGTGATACCCGTGCCCAATAAGATTCTATATGGAATCTTACAGTGGAAAATAAGACTCTATATTCCCAAGGTCTGTGTTTTCATCCTCCTTATGGAATATATGGTGTGCATACCTTGTAGTAAAAGTAGTTCATTGATCATTTTGTCTTCTCTACTGCGATGGTGATCTCACCGGGATCGGGGGGTTGAATCTTATCTATGTTTCTATGTCTTGCATTATCTGGTCTGGTGACCTTCTCAAAATAAGGTGTGAATACATGACTATCAAATGAATGAATGAATGAGTGAAGCTCTAGTCATGGTTTCTCAGTCTCTGAAGGCAAGATAGCTGCATGCAGCCTGGAATTACAAGACCTTTGTTTAAGACAGAATGTGCCCTTGGATCCCTGAAGTGGGAAACAATCGGCTGCCTTCAAGTGATTTGAATTATGAGCCAAGCATTTGGAAGCATGGAGGAATAAATAGCATCCAGCATATCAATGAGTTTTTTTTATGGTGGTTATTATTAATCTTTATATCCCACACAGTCCATAGCACATGGTAGAGGCCCAATAAGTATGCACTGGCTTGAACTGACTGGGAACCTGAAAACAAATACAACGTGTAAATCAGGAGAGCAAGACTCGATGTCAAAAGCAAACCACCAGACCCAGAGTTAGTGTTAAAGCCACCTTCCAAATAGGAGGGACCAAAATAGTACAAGACTCAAAAATTAAATAGGTCGTTTGTGGAAATATAACGTGAAAAGACCCAAAGGCAATGATTCTCAGAGTGTGACCCCCCTAGACCAGTAGCAGCAAGTTCATGTGGGTGCCATCTTGGATCCGCTGACTCAGAAACTCTAATGGATGGAGCCCAGAAGTCCTGTAAGGGATTCTGATACTCAAGTTTGAGAAATACTGCCATAGATGATAGGCTTCAAAACAATTAAGACATAGGGTTCAGTGGGTTCTTTCACTGACAATCTTCCCAACAGTATTATTCTGAGGACAGATAAAAAATGGGTGGGAATCTACTCTGAACCACGGATGCATGGGCACAGGACGGAGGCAAACCAAGAGTCCAGAAGCCAGCTCTGTCCCTCATTCACATCCCAGGGGTGTTTCAGCACCAGCTCTGAACGCCACACTTTCAGGGTCCAAAATCTGTTTCTTCCCCACCATTTCCTCAGGTTGTTTCAGCCCCCTCTCAAGTGGAAGGTCTTACTTCCCTTGGAAGATGTCCCATGGACCCAGAATCCCCATGTCCTCCCAACCCCACAAACATTGACTCTGCCACTCTTAAGGTAATGATGTCACATGCACTTAATGTCATCATTTGAGATGTGCCTTCATCCCCCACCAGACCACACGCACCCAGAGGGAGCTGACGTGCCTTCCTTCCCCACAAAAAGTCCAACAGGCACTCGTTGCTCGATGTATAAAACGTTCGGTATATTGTCAAAAGGTTCTGACATTTACACCAACTGGGAGATGAAAGAAATCCTATTCCACTCTATAAAGGTTGAGAAATCTCTTTCACTCAACTGTTTATAATGCATGATTAGAAGTTGAAAATACGCTGGAGAAAACCCATGCTGGACTTGATATTTCCTCAGAGTGAGGTACAGAAGCAAGACAGAGGCAAAGATAGGAGGGGACAAATCACACCCAGGCCCTACGTTTAGGTTTAGCGCAACGTAGATTTTCTACCATAAATGCTACACCGTGCTTTTGAGATCTATCCAGACTTGTGATCATCTAGACGTGGTCCAGCACGTCAGCGCCTCTGGATTTGCTAGATTTCACAATTTCTGGTTGCAGACCCCCTCTTCTCAATTCGTACGCACCTCTTAACCAGGTCACAGTGAAGTTTATTCAGAAAATACACAGAGCGTGCGTATCGCTAATCACGGTTTAAAATGAGCCGCATTCAAGTCAAGAGTCTTAATTACAATGATCATGGCTCTGGAATCACGCAGAATGAGCTGGAAAGGACCTGGGGATCGGTCCAACCCACTCATGTTACAGTTGAGGAGTACGAAGCCCCACCACGTCCCTGCAGAGGGCTGCAATTAAAAAGGGGGACCGCCACCCCACCCCCAGAATGTGTGGGTGTTGTGATAGGATGCAGTGGCATCGTCTCTGAGATGCTGATGAAACAAAGGTGACTCTGGAGGACAGATGTCCCCCCGCCCCTCCCCCCCAACTGCCGGACTGTGTCAGAGAAGTCGGGGGAGGCTAAGGAATGAGCAAGGGGCTGAGCCAGGGCTCTGCCCTTCACCCGGCTCTACCCAGGCTGGCTGCTTACCTTTGGGTTGGTCCTGCACACAGCCCTGCATCTTGGAGGGGTTCCCAGGGCTGCAGGGACAAGCACCACAAGCTGGATGGTTTAATTTATTCTCCCATCAAGGTTCTGGAGGCCAAAATGCCAAAATCAAGGTGCTGGCAGGACCACGCTGCTCGGAAGGATCCAAAGGAAGAGGCTCCTGCCTCTTCTATGCTCAGGGGGGTTGCTGGCCATCCTTGCTGGTGTTTGCTCTGCCCAAGCATTGCTGCACCCTCTGTCCCCATCGTCCCACAGCTGTCTTCTCCCCATGGGTCTGAGTCTTCACTTTGTCTTCCCACCGTGTGTGCCTGTGTCCGCATATGCTGTGTTCCCGTCTTAGACGGACAGATGTCATGCGATCGGGGTCCATTTGCCTGACCTCTTAACTGTATCTGCAAAGAACCTTTTCCCAAGTAAGGTCACATTTGGAGATGCTAGGCGTGAGGACTTTATTCTATCGTGCTGGGGGACACAATTCAACCCACAACGCTTGGTTTGTTTGTAAAACTGCATGGTTGAATTCGTGGTGTTTCTACTTGAACTTCTAGTGTCAAACCTGGAGACAAACCAAACGGGAAAGTCGCACGCTGTCTCTCTCTCACACACACACGCACAGACACTGGAATTTGGAATTGCGGAAACAGAACATTTGGGTGACTGGCTGGGTGGGTTTACTTTCAACCAGGCATTTTACCACCCCACAAAAACCACCTTGCTGTTTCTGTGCATGCGCTTCGGGTTGAGGAATGAGGTCAGAATGTGTGCTATCGGCATAATTCACATTCACACATGCATCCGCTATCAACATAAGGACGACTGCAACCAACCTGTTGGTGGGAGCAATTTGCATACACATCTCAAACCCTGTATGGAATAGTTGCATCATACATGGGTTTCCCCTCATATTTTTGCCAGACCCTCACTTCTTTACCTCTTCCCTTGTGCAACAAAAACTTACTTTAAATCCGTTCCATTAGTTATTTTGAGTATTTTAGCCATGACGTCAGCATTTCAAAAATATAACCAAAGGTTTAAAAATGGAGGCAAGGAGAGAGGTAGACAGGACATCTAGAAACGAAGGCCATGAAATGATATTCGCCGTAGCAAATATAAAACCTGAAATATGTACAGGAAAAGACCAGCGTACACCCCCCCCACAATGCAAGGTTACAGAATTAAATTCTTGATAACGGCAGTGTATCATTCAGACTCTCAGAAACCAGGGAAGGAGTGCACCTCACATGAGGCACATTCACGTGCTGACTTACTACTATCTGAATAAAAGTGACTGTTTTTACATCACCCTTTTATCGTAAGAATGTAAAAGGTGACTATTTCTTCCAGAAGTTAAAAACGATGATAACACAAAATAAGCTATTATGAAGTCATTTACGACACATCTTACATCTGCCTTCTTTGGGGTTGGTGACACTAATTCCGAATCTCTGAGGCTGATAATACCGTCTCTTCAACACACACTTTTCCATATAAATTCATCTTGTATTCACTCGCAGACTATTAAAACTTATTTTGTTGGAGAATCTAATTTTAATCAATCGGCGTAACAGCTCAGAAAATAGAACCCCGTTTTCAATGAGTCTTACATTTCATTTTCTGTGCACCCCATTGTTTGTGTTTTGCATGGATGTTAGTAAGTTCTAACTAAGGGGCAGCGCTCACCGATTTGCGGGCGTCTATAGAACGGTAAATCATTCTGCGCGTCAAACGTTCAAACACCGTCTTCCCGTCTACTGCATTTCCATCTGCAACGTGCCTTTGCCCAATTTTAGATAAGCTAGCTGCATGGCGTTCTGTACTTGGATCTGAAAGATGCTTATCAAGAATTTTTTTTTATTCTTCTTATTTTTTCTAAAGCTCTCTCTTACATACATCACTTCCATTTTCCTTTTCGATAAAGCGCTTCATAACGACTGCGCCCGAACATCAACCTAATGCTTATTACAGCGGATACAATTCATAGTCGATTCTTGTTATGAGAACGCTCCAAGGATCTTGTGTGTATTGTCCTGTTTGCCCCCTGGTTTCCGGTCACGTCCAGCCCCTAAGACCCCAAAGAGAATGAGAATGTGGCTGAGGCACACCTCATTTTATAACAGAGTTCTTAACTGGGAGGGATTTTAGCCCCCAGGGGACATCTGGCCACGTCTGGAGACATTTCTGATGGTCACAGCTGGGAAGAGATATGCTCCTGGCACCTAGAGGCTTGAGGCCAGGCATCCAGCGAAGCATCCTACAATGCACGGGGAAGTCACCTTTATCAAAGAATTACCCAGCCCCAATATCAACAGTGCCAAGGGCAGTAAATCTTGTTTGTAAGGGAGATGTATTCCTATCACACATCTGAGCACATCCAATCATTCCTTAAATATTATCCAGCACCTGTCAGTTTGCAAAGTCCTCTGATGCATCCTTCTTGTAATCAATTGCAATGATCTTCTACTTACAGTAATTTAGGATCTCTAGTGTACGTTGTAGAAGTTTGGATTTATTAAGGGCACAGACACATGCATCCATACCCACACCAACAATGGGGGCACAGTTTGCTGCATCTAGCAAGAGCATTCTTTTGAAAAGTGGGTAAGTCATTCCTTTTATTTTGTTTCACAAGTGAAATATGTAACGTGTATCATTGTTCTCAGACATACAGCCATTCCTGGCAAGGGCCTCGAGGTCACTGTTATAGAAGGAGGAGATATAATGTTACGAACAGAGAGTAGAATGCTGGTTACCAGGGGCTGCGCAGGACGGGGAGATGGGGAGATGCTGCTCAGAGGGTCCCAACTTCCACTGGGAAGGTCAATAATCATGGAAATCTAATACACGATATTGTGATGATAGTGAACACTAATGGATTAGACGCTTGGAAACTGTTGAGACGAAATCTTATCTGTCCACCAAAAAGGAATGGTAACTGTGTGACCAGATGGAGATGTTCATGAAAGCTATGGTGGTGATCATATTACATATAAATATATCCAATCAACGGGTACACCTTATGCTTATATGGTGTTATATGCCAATTATATCTCAAAAAAGCTGTGGGGGAAAAGGGATAAAATAAACCAAGAGTGATAAGAAACCATCTTTGTTAGTCCTTGGATTGACCCGAAGCTATCTTGACATGGGGCATGCTCACATTAGCATGAGAACGATGGCCATGTATATGGTGGGCTTGTAAACTGTTATACCTTCACCGCGGAAGACAGTATGGTGTTCCCTTGAACATGAAAAACAGAGCTAGCATATAATCCAGCCATTGCACTTTTGGGAATATATGCAAAAAAAAAAAAAAAAACACTAGCTTGAAAGGTATCTGTATCCTTGTATTCATAGCAACATTATTTACAAGAACCAAGACACAGAAACAAGTGTCTATCGACGGGTGAATGGATAAACAAGATATTGTATATTTACACAACGGAATATACTATTCAGCCATAAAAAAAAAAAAAAAAAACCCAAGAAGGAAATACTCCTAACAACAAAACAAAATAACCCAAACTCATAGAAAGAGAGAGCAGACTTGTGGTTACAAGAGGCAGGGCGGTGGGGAGAGGCAGAATTGCAGGAAATTGGTCAAAGAACACAAACTCTCAGGGATACGCTAAGTCAGTCCTGGGGACGTAATGGACAGCACGAGGACCACGTCAACATCATAGTTAAGCTGCATGATACGTAGAAAAGTTAGGAAAATAGAGCTTAAGAGTTCTCATCACAAGGAGAACATTTTTTTTTCTTTTTCTTTTAACTGTATCTATGTGACAAGATGGATGTTAACTCAACCTTGGGCAGTAAGTGTGATACTGTGATAATCATTTCACAACGGACGCAAATCATACCACCACGCCATACACCTTAGATGTATACGGTGATGGATGGCAATTATTTCTCAACAAAATGAGAAAAGTAAGTAAAACGGGGCACACTTCCATCAAGATTCAGAAAATCACCTGCACAAATACACATTAGTGTAGGAACAATGGCCAATGACAATTGTAGTACATTAGGTTGCTATTCTGTGGTCTTTGTCTTTGCCAATAGAATCCACCACATGGGCTTCTACCAAAGTGACATAATTTGGTTGACTGAGTCAGCAAAGGGGAAGAAATTGGAAGAGTGTGTGTGTGCGTGTGTGTGTGTGTGTGTGTGTGTGTGTGTGTGTTGAATGACGGAACAAAGTCTATCTTCATTCCTCTTTCTCATTGCTTCTTGTCAGCATGGTGCATCTGTTGGGAACCAGAACACAGGAGATGCAGGGAGCCCACAGAGCCCCCCATACACACACACACACACACACACACACACACACACACACACACCTGGCTGTATTCATACAGCTTTCCTCCTGGGGGACAGCTCTGCCTCAGGCCACGCGGGCTTACCCCCCCTAAGGAGTCGCTGCAACCTGAGACTGAAGATTATGGACAACATTCGTGTTCCTCTAAAAATAACCCGAGTGCTACGTTTTGCTGATGTTATAACCTACTTTTCTGTAGCTTATGTAGAAATAGCCCTTTCTTCAATGAGACTCTGCAATGAAGAGTAAAGAATAGAGGGGGGGTGCAGATGGATGAAAAGAAATTCAAAACAGAAATCGACCTATTGTCATGTGTAGCCCTGTGTGAGGCAGCAAAATATTAAAAAATCATTTTTTACTTTTTTGGCTTGCAAGTTGGTGATTATAGTTTTAGGTGTGATAAAGATACAATGGCTATGTAAAAAAAAAAAAAAGGTTCTTATATTTTAGAGCAATGTACTGACATATGTTTAGATGAATTCCATGGTGCCCTAATGAGGACAGGGGAAGTAGATGAGGTTAAATAGGAAAGACTAGACTATGCAATCCTCCTTTCTCAAGCTGAGTGATGGGTACATGGGATTCATGATTCCATTTTTTTGCAAGTACTTGAAATTCTCCATAGTAAAATATCCAGTCAGATTTCAAGTACATAGAAAAGGTCATTTTTCTAAGGATACAAATCAAAGTTTACAAATCAAAACACTAGACGGAAATACACACAACAAAATACATCATACCCCTATCATGAAGCATTTACATGGAAGGATTTGAAAATAAGTTATAGGAGCAAAACTGAATAAATATCCTAAAGGTAAAAAAATAATAATGATGATGATGATTAAGTTAAGTTATAACCTTCTGCCAGAATGAATCATGAGAAATAATGCTTAAGAAGATTTGTAATCATCCTCAAGTGGCTTTTGCTACCATATTGTGGGAAGTATAAAGCTCACGATGGCATAGATATGGATAGATATAATGTAAAGATGTGGCCCCTGGGTGGCTCAGTCCATTAAGCATCTGCATTCAGCTCAGGTCATGATCCCAGGGTCCTGGGATCGAGCCCCGCATCAGGCTCCCCACTCAGTGGGAAGCCTGCTTCTCCCTCTCCCACTCCCCCTGCTTGTGCTCTCTCTCTCTCAAATAAATAAATAAAATCTTAAAAAAAAAAAAAGCTCCTTGAAAAGGCTACAGTGTGCCTTATTCATAAAATGGACCCAGTTCCCAGAATTCCAACAAGAATGCTTCTTAACACATACTTAGGTGACCATCACCCGTGTGCATATTAAAGTTTTATATCAAAACGCACACCATGGGTTGAGAGAATGAGGTTACTTTTTAAAAGTATCGATTGTGGCCAGTAGAAGCATGGGGCCAGGCAGCCAACGTGACAAAATGGAACCTCCTCTGTGGGTCCGCCCTGGAAGTCTCGGGTCAGCGGTGTGTTCCTGCAACTTCATACGTGTTTGTCGAAAAATGCTAGCGTGGGTTGTGGGAAGGAACGGCGCCCACACCACTGCCGGGCTTTGCTTCCTACCTTGGAAGCTTACAAGCAAAGGCAAGAAACCTCTGTCATATACACTGTGCATGTGGCCGGTCCACTGAGGTTTTCTGCAGGAAATTTGGAGTTACCAAAATGCAAAGACTTCTTGGGGTCCAAATCATGGCAGCAAAACAGTAGAAGGAGCAAAAGGAGTAACCGTATGTATTGGAGGATACTGCCAAGTAGTACTGGAAGGATGCATTAAACATCCACGTGTCCATACCGATGTAAATGAATGATGCAATAAAGAAATAATTAGGAGCGTGCAGCACATCTTCCTCAGAGAAGAAGTCTAAGTCCCTGAGGTCAGTACTGCACCATCCAAGGCATGCAGCTGAATTCTCCGTGCTCCCCACCTTGCATGTACTTTAAGTGACTCGCTTCCAGAGCACAGAGGATGGAAAGGTGAGGGGTCACGAGACTTCACAGTAGAGAAACCCAGCAACCTACCACTACCTCAGCTGGGCAACATCATCAGGGAAAGTCCTGTGCACAGTACGCGCCCTTGATAGAGTGATAAAGACCATTCACCTCTGTGCAACCTCCCCCCCCACCCAAAACATATAATACTCTCTAACATCAGACAGACTCAAACTGGGGGGCATTGTACCCTCACACCACACAACAATGAAAGTCATGAAAAACAAGGTCATCCAAAGCGCCCCAGAGTACAGGAGAAATAAGGGAAACACACAGTGTATGCAATATGGTTCCCCCGAGGGGATCCTGGAACAGAAAAGGAGCATTAGGTAAAAACGGGTGAAATCGCAGTAAAGTCTGGGGTTTGGTTCACGGTAATGTGCTGGTGCGGGGTCCTCGGTTGGGACTGATGTCCCAACGGCAATGCAGTGAGCTAACCGGGTGCAGGTAAACAGGCACAGTCTATACTCTTCACATCATGTTTTGTAAAACGAGAACGACTTTAAAGTTTACTTCTAAAAATGAAAACAGTATTGCAAAAATGTCCTAAAGGGAAAAAAAAAGGGTTAAATTCTGTACAATCAATCAACGTTTAAGAATCAAAGGATCCGCGTTGCAACCCAGGGAGGGAGGGGGTCTGCCAACTTCTTATCGCTGAAATTTTCCATGCACTGGAATAATCAGCTCCTGGTTTTAATCCTGGGGAATCAAAGCCCCGAGGTATGAAAGCAATAACAACAAAGTTCAAGTTTCAAAATGCCTCTCACTGAAATCAGAAAGGATCCGTTTAAAGTGCTTTTGCATTAAGGCATCGTGGGAAAAATCGTTGAGTACGCGGAACAGAAAGATAGCGCCCTCCCCACGCACAGCTCCAGGCTCGGGATCTTAGGTCACAGTGCAAAGCATAAAGGGCGGGTAATTATGCAGGTGAGCTGCGTGTCAAACAATAATTAATTCTCAGGGACACAGAAGTCATCTCCATAAAAGCTGGGATGCTCTAATCCTCCAGGTTCCTCAGGTGTGCATGACAACAGACCATCATCCAAAAATGTGAGGGTCAGAGTGCGCTTTGTTGACGCACAAGATAGGGCATGATGCTCACGGTAAGTCAGCCATTCTCATGCTGACTCTGATACGGATGAATCGTAAACATACAGATTTCCCTGCATTGAAGAGCCTGTCTTTTGTTTGTTCATCTGTTTTGGGGTTTTTTTTTGTGTGTCTGTGATTTCGCATATTAGTGAAATCATATGGTATTTGTGTTTCTCTGTTTGACTTACTTCAGTTAGCATAATTCCCTACCAAAAAAAAAAAAAAAAAAAAGTCTCAAATCCAGAGAACTGACGGTCTCCAGAGGGCGCGCGGGGGGGGGGGGGGGGGATGGGAGAAACAGGTGAAGGGGGTTCAGAGGGACAGCCTCTGGGTTATAAAAATAACTCACAGGGATGAAAAGTACAGCACAGGGAATAGAGTTAATGATATTGTAATACAGGTCTCACCGGGAGCATGGAGGAATCTATAGCATTTCGAATCAATATCATACACCTGAAACTCACATAACATTGTATGCTAATCATACTCCAATTAAGCAAAAAACAGGTTTCGCGGAGTCACCCCCAGATTGGGGTAATCAAAAGATACCATGCCAAGACAGGACATGCACAGACCAGCTCCTGTGGACCGAGCACCCTGATCTGCCTTCCCTCCGTCCCCCCCGCCCCCAGCTGAAGACCTCCCCTGGCACCTGTCAGCAAAATCATTTACCTTGTTAAATTTCTGCAAAGAAAAGCAGGTTTCGAAACTGACCTCCTGTGCTTTGTTCTGTGAATGGATAGGATGATTTGGGAAACAGAGATGTATCAGACCCTGAAATTTCAGGCAATTCCCCTTCAGTTTCGTGAACAGTGTTTTAAAAGTACTGAGCAGGGGCACCTGAGTGGCTTAGTCAGTTAAGCATCTGCCTTAGGCTCAGGTCATGACCTTGGGGTCCTGGGATCGAGCCCCACGTCCGGCTCCCTGCTCAGCGGAGAACCTGCTTCTCCCTCTCCCTCTCCCCTACGCTCATGCTCTCTCTCAAATAAATAAAATCTTTAAATTAAGTAAAATAAATAAAAGTACCCACCAGCTGGGATAAATCATGGAAGCTCCATGTGACTCACTTTCTTTCCACATAAATGGAGGGGAATACAAACGTTTGTTCGGTTTCTTACAAGCCCTAACAATCTGTGATCCTAAAGTTATTGCCTGGTATTATCATGAATATTCCAACAAACTCTATGTTGTATGTGATAAAGGCAATTTAATCATCACTGAGGCGGATTTTTGTATTCCCCCAACTGCAAGTGGATGAAGACATATACTTTTCTAGAATCACTGCACCCTGCACTCCATACCCTCTCCCCACCCCGAAAAAAATAATCCATAAAATTGAAATAGCCACAAAGCTTACATAGCAGCTACTTGTTTGTCCTGGGAAGCAGGCTGGGAAGGTTGTCAGAGCAGAGGAGGAGGAGAGGAGGAAGGAAGAGAAGCTCTGGGGAGGATCAGCCCCAGGAGCCACCTGCCTCACCCACCACAGATGACTGGCAACACCATTAGGAACACATGTAGTTTACGGGGTCCTTCCTCCAGAGAGAATTTGCCAACCCGCAAGTTTGAAGAGAAACCAGAGGAAGCAAAGACCGTGGGTGGCATGGTCACCGATAGCTGTTTCAACACCTGGGAGACCCAGGGATGCCCGGCAACGTGTCACAGAACGCCCCGGGCTCCGCGCCTCGCTCCAGGCACGCCCTGAGGCCCCGCAGATGCTGCAGATTTGCAGGCTCAGCTGTGGTTTCTCTGAATGAAACAGCCTATTTGGGGGCGGTGGGGGGGGGTATAGTTTATGGTTAAATATAGCATTGCAACCTGCTTCCCCTCCTCGTTGTCTCATCCTTAAGTTTAAAAGAGAGAAAAGGTAAACGGGGACCTTGGAAAGGTTTAGCAATAGACTTGTAAGAACCCAAGTTTGTCGCTGTAACTAATAGGTTTGCATTTTTACCGATTCCGACATGCTATTACAGAATGCAGGGTACGTTTTGTCTTTTACAAACCTTCAGGGGACGCCTGGGGGGCTCGGTCGGTCGGTGAAGTGCCCGCCTTTGGCTCAGGTCATGATCTCAGGGTCCTGGGATCGAGTCCCGCATCGGGCTTCCTGCTCGGCGGGAGTCTGTTTCCTCCCTCTCCCTCTGCCCCTCCCCCAGCTCATGCTCTCTCTCGCCCTCTCTCAAATAAATAAATAAAACATTAAAAAAAGACTCTTCAGAAACCGCTCGCTTCGGCAGCACATACACTAAAAATCTTCAGAAAGATAGGTTTCCCAATAAAAAGTAAATTATGTATACATATGTGAATATATACGAATATTTATATAATTTATATACTTAAATTATATAGATATCAATTATATATACTGATGTATATTTATATATTTACATATGTATGCTGATATTTTATATACAAATATATAAATCAGATAAATATATAATATTTATATAATATAAAATATCAGTATACATGTAGGTTTTTTTATGTATAAAATATGCATGCATGTTATATTTTATATATATAAAACCAACATAAAATATGCTGTTTTTATATATATATTTATATATATATCATAAAACACCTTTGCACAAAGAATTGAAGAAATGTGTGAACTGATTCATCCTCATAATATGCTACCGTTTGATTTCTACTATGAACCTAGATTGTCAGGAGTCTTTTGTTGAGATGGTATTTTTCCCACATTACAAATAACTACCATGACTACCTTCCAGTTTTATTGGGTTGTGTGGGGGTTTGTTGTTGTTGTTGTTTTAAGATTATATTTATTTACTTATTAGAGCGACAGAGTGAGGGGGAGGGAGAGGAAGAGAGAATCTCAAGCAGACTCCATGCTGAGTGCAGAGCCCGAAGTGGGGCTCGATCTCACGACTGTGGGATCACGACCTGAGCCGAAACCAAAAGTCAGGTGCTAAACTGAGCCACCCGGGTGCCCCCAGTTTTGTTGTTTTGTAATAATTTTGTTGCCCGTTTTTGCATGCTCTACAATTCACCACCTAGCACTCCTTTCACATTGCTGTTTTATGCTATAACAACTTCAGTTTTCTCCCACTTTCTGCTCTGCCATTCTAGAATCCCTGCTTTATACAAGGGTCCCCCCCTCTCTGTGGGGGATACGATTCAGGACCTCCCCGTGCATGCCTGAAACGGCAGAGAGTACCAAACCCCACATATAGCATACATGCATACCTATGATAAAGTTTAATTTATAAATTAGATGCAGTAAGAGAGTCACAATAACTCATAATCCAAAAGAACAAGTATAATCATATATTCTAACAGAAGTGATGTGAATGTGGTCTGTCTCTCAAAATACCTTCTTGTCCTGTCCTCACCCTCCCTCGCGTGATGAGGGGAAATGATCCGATGCCTGCCGGGGGAGGTGAAGGGCAGAATGCAGGTGTTGTGACCCGTCCAAGTGGGAGGCTAGGTCAGGAGGAGACGTACCTTCTTCCTCAACACGGGGGACAGCATTAAGACCCAGGGGTAACTGAAATCCAGGGATGAGGGGGGAGCACCGTACGATCTTTCTCTGCATATTTAACTTTTTAAAAGATTATTTATTTATTTATTTGAGAGAGGACAGAGAGAGCATGAGTGGCAGGGGAGAGGGAGATGGAGAAGCAGGCTCCCTGCTAAGCAGGGAGCTCGACACAGGACTCAATCCCAGTACCCTGGGATCATGACCCGAACCAAAGGCAGACGCTTCACCGACTGAGCCACCCAGGCGCCCTCCTGCACATTTAACTATTACTTAATTTTCATGTAACTTAGACTTTCTCCCTGGGTCTGCTTTACCATTTTCCTCGGAGAGAACCATTTTCTCCTGCGTCAACTGCTGGGGTACACATTTCAGCTACTTACCCTGAACTCTGTGCTAACAGACAAAGTCGAATCCAAAGTAAGATGTTGGCCTTAGGGGGGTATTTTTTTGTATTTTTTTTTCCCCAAATGTCTACTTCCCAAGGATTCTAATTCTCTAACGGCATGAATTCCAAATAATTCTCTGTAATGCGATCCTTACTATTGCAGCTCTTCGCACAGAATGAGCTCAGCACGTGCACGGTTTACAATATATACACGCAGGGGGGCGCCTGCGTGGCTCGGATGGTTAAGCATCTGCCTTCGGCTCAGGTCATGATCCCAAGATCCTGGGATCGAGCCCCACGTCGGGCTCCTGGCTCAACGGGGAGCCTGCTTCTCCTTCTCCCTCTGCCTCTCCCCCTGCTCATGCTCTCTGTCTCTGTATCTCTGTGTCTCAAATGAATAAATAAAATCTTTAAAAAAAAAAAAAGGTGACATGGAACACTCACATTAGGCAGTGTTAAATGAAATCTGGGTCTCCCAGCTCCTGCTGGCTTACGTCTGGGGCACACGTATCACCCCAGCGTCCCCTAGGCCAGGCAGCCTTCTTTTTGCCAAGGCTCCAGGTCACCTCCCCACCCCGTATGGAACATCTTCACCTATCTGTCCAACTCTAGGACTTTGTCCTCTTAATGTAGCTAAAATATAACAGTGTTACCATCTTCATCTGAAAACTATAAAATGAACCTGACTGCTAATATTTAAGCTCTATGGCCCTGGTGATTTTGCCTTTAACTATTTGAAAAAGATTTATCAACATTGAATTAAGCCATTATTTTGTAACAGTGAACATAGGACATGAGAGATTAAACACACACATGCACACACACACACACTAGAAGGGAGATTCTGATATAAAACTTCCTTGTTCTGAATCATAAGACTTTGGTTCATGTTTTACTGTTTCTACCCACCCCACACAATATTTTTTTAAATTTCTATGAAAGACATGCAAAATGGCATTGTTAAATGGATTGTCATATGGATAATAAACAACATAGTCTTTTTAGCCTTCAACAGATATTAAATACATAAATGTAATGGGGGGGGAAAGAATAGCAAGATTATTTGTGCAGATTACCCTGACAATTGAAACGCTCTCAAGGAACATTAGATTCTCTTAGTTCTTCTTTCTGCTCTGTCAATAAAATATAATACAAGGATTCTCAACATAGTTCTGTGATGATAGTTATGTAATTTGGGTTAACACTCATTACAAGGAATCTGAAATTATCTGTCACGTCCCTGAATCCATTAGCACGAGGCTCCCCAAGTCCTTAATGTGCCTGTCTTCAGGGTAAAATTCAAGAGAGGGGTATGACAGGTGAAGTTCTCCAAAATTAGTTGAGCTGGCATCCTCCTCAAGAGAGAATCTCGGATTCGGAACTCTTTCCATCAATTGCTATCACTTTTGCATGATTTTTGAAAGAATCGCCACAAGAGAAAACCTTTCTCTGGGACAATGTCATCTTGCCCATCCGAGTCACGTGGTCTATTTTCAAGGCTGGTGCGTGAAGCTGAAAGATCTCACGTGGTGGAAAAAAGAGATTCCAGCAACGGTGGTGCAGTATGAGCTGATTATCTGTGATCTTTCAATTTCCGAGACTCAGGGACAGTAGGAGTCAAGGTGCTGCTCACGCCTTCGGGATGCTGACAGAGCTAACAATTGCCTGTTGATTTTTATAATGACCATAAGGAACCGGCGGGGATCGACGAGAACATGTCTACCACCGAAGGCTCATACAAGCAGCACAGCAAAAATGTCTCAGGAGCATGCCGTTCTTGGTGGAGTCAAAGTCCTCTGCTTTATGCGTTTACTCATAGATTTGCCGAACTGAAAATCAGTGTTTTACAAATATGGGGTTTGACAGCTTTTAAAAAGAGACCGAGCCGCACACATATGGCAAGAGAAGGATCCTTTCAGATTGTCATGGAAACTCTTTGCTGTTACGATTTGCTACTGTTTCCTGACGATTTGATCTCTGCCTCTTATCTAGTTAAGTTTATGATTCCTTCAGCCCTTTAAGGACCAAAGAGATCTCATTACTCCCCAAAACAGAAGAGAGCTAGGAAGCAAGGGGGGGCAGGGACAGAAGGGGAGAACCCGTAATACACACCACAAACAGGAGGGGGTGATACATTCATGACCCAAAGACCTTAACCACGTTCTTATGAGCATTCACACCCAGGGGTTTTTGAGAGTTTTGGCATATTCCCAATTCATCTCTTTACTACCAGCACTAAACTTACCCCCCAGCTTATAACTGGCATATAGTACATGTTCAATCAAATAGCTCAAGGGAAGAAAGCAAGAGCAAACACAAGAAACAAACCTCTAGTGCAAGAAGAAGCTAGTTTTCCAGAAAAACACAAAAATACCTTAGTCACACAATTTCTTTCCTGCCAGGGCTCACTAAGGAGCTCCATTCCTGAGTCTACCATACTGGTTTTTCATGTTGAACAAGGCCACCAAGAGACCAACAGAACGTATCGCATGGTGGGCAGACAGATGCACAGACTGGGTGCTGTGGCCACCACCACCCCCATGCTCATGGCCGTCTTTCCTGCCCACGTACCCGTAGATAGTTGCAGTCTTTTTTGTATGGTATGCTTTTTTTTTTTTTTTTGGAATGTCATTGACACACAATTAGTTTCAGGTGTTCAGAGTCTTTCTGGAGAGGAGCAGAAGTTGCCTACCCATCCAAGCAGGAAAGATGCATGGCTAGCTACATGGTCCCCCTGACAGAAGAGGTCCCCAATGGTTCACAAAAGCACACAAGATATGAATTAATTACATTTCCATGAGGACTGCAATATGCCTCTCCCCACATGCACGCGCGGTAATAGATCTTCCAAGCTGTAGTTTCTGTGGATAGTTTCTGTGGACCATTAAATATCGATACTGTGGACCAGCCTGGAAACCTACTCACCACATACGATACTTCCTTCTGGAAAATGCAGGACTGTCTATCTACCTAGATCTACAAATGCACTATATATTTACAGTAATTTTTGATGTAGTAATTTATTATGTAGGCTATATATTTATATAAAATTATAAAACACGTAATTGTATATATAATCTATGTCTAAATGAATTCATTCATCAAGATACCTAAAAGTTAAAAAAAAGATATATAAAAGCTTTCCAGTGAATTGTGAAATATACCAAGTTTAGATGATGAAGGCTTTCTTCATCAATTACATAAATTGAATGTAAATATAATTATATAAATGGATAGCACAGAAGTACAATAATGACTGTATATAAATGTAATCCTATATACTAGTAATTGTATACATTTTTTTTTAATTTTTTTATTGTTATGTTAATCCCCATACATTACATCATTAGTTTTAGATAAATTGTATACATTTTTAAATGAAATTTGGCTAGTTAAATGATGCAAGGTTTCTAGATACGATTTGCCAATAAAATTATTTTATGCAAGAAACAGTTCATAGTTGGGGCTCCTGGGTGGCTCAGTCGGTTGAGCGTCTGCCTTTGGCTCAGGTCATGATCCCGGGGTCCTGAGATCTGTCTCTTTCTCACCATCTGCCTCTCCCCCAGGTCATGCTCTCTCTCTCAAATAAATAAATAAAATCTTTAAAAAAAGAAAAAAGAAACAGCTCCTAGTTATGTTGTGGCTTTAAGTGTCTAGAGGCCACTCATGCCTACACGCTAACATATTGATGTGCTGGGGACCTCAGTGTGTTTGCAGTCTTGTAATGTGGAATCCTATTTCTAAAGACCCCGTGCCCGGTGGGGGAGTGAAAAGCCAGGAGAGGAGAGCCAAGCTGCACGCATTCACCTTCCCCAGTGACTGTCTGCTGGGATTTCTCAGTGTTTCGCGGGTAGGCGCCACATGAATGAACAGTCCGGGCGGAATGGGAATGCAGAGGAGTTCTGCAGGAAGGGAGGGACCCAAGACCATAAAGAGACTATTGTGAGTTTCTCAACTGTTGTGGCTTCAAGCTTCTGGGTGTTTATGAAAGGAATCACTGGGTTTCTCTTCTGTGCTAATACAATGCCACAACGTTTCAATGGCCACAGCCTCTCCACACAGCCCCTATGGCACCAAACAAATAAAGGGCAAGGCAGATAAAAGGGTGATGGGCTTAGCCTTTTCAAAGGAGGGCCCAGTTTGGTCCGTGAAGAAATTGTGCATTTCTCCATCCCAGTATGCAAGAAGCTACGAGATCGATGTCCGTGAAGGGGTAGCATCTTATTGCAATGATCATATAGATGATTTCACCATTAACGTGGGTGATGGATAACTTGTTAGGAAATATGGCTCCAATTAGGAGACAAAACTTCAAGGACGCATGGAGATCGTGGATAGTTGCCCCTAAATACATACTCTCCATTTATTTAGGTCCCATTACGAATGAACGTCTTCACCCTCAAATGAGAAATACTCACAAGCGCTTTGCAGGTCACTCACATGACGAATATTTCAGTATGACGTATGATTGGTACATGACAGAGAGGAGGCACGAAAAATGGGGAAAATGGGACAAAATCACATCTTTCCTTCTAGTATATTTTGTGTAGGTGTAATGTGTTGCACTGGCTGAAAAAAAAAACATTTTATGCAAGAAAAAGCTCTTGGCAGGGCGCCTGGGTGGCTCAGTTGGTTAAGCATCTGCCTTCAGCTCAGGTCATGATCTCAGGGTCCTGGGATCGAGTCCCGCATCAGGCTCTCTGCTCAGTGGGGAATCCGCTTCTCCCTCTACCCCTGCCTCTGCGTGCTCAATCTCTCAAATAAATAAATAAATCTTAAAAAAAAAAAAAAAAGAAAGAAATAGCTCTTGGTTATGCTTGTGCATCTGGGCATCTGTCTGTATATAAACACACACGTTTCAATTATTACCACATTCCTTTAGACCACAAGGGCATATCCGACTGGTAGAGGTGATGCATTTGTTTAAAAAAAAAGTGTTTTTCTGTTTCACCCCTAGTGCATTCACAGCTATCCTTAAGTAGGAAGCATTTGCAAACAATGAAGGCACATGATCTCACGGGGTTCTGGTCTCCACACCCCACCCCATTATTCCTGAGAGCAAAACCCCTTCAATGCCGCAGGCCATCCAAGTAATGCAACACGCGTCCGTGCCCCAGTTCTGAACCAAGCCTTGGTGATGTTGAAATACGAAACAAGGAAAATGACACCGAGACCAAATCCCATCAGAGCCGTGGGAACAGACCAAGACACCTTTGCCACACTTTGCAAAAATGAGCATCAACCTTCAATGCTGTTTCCCATCAGTGCCACTCAGGGTCATTAACCCTGGTTCTTTTTTTTTGAAGGATCCAAAACCTGACCAAGAAACGCAACTTCAAACTAACCAAGTCGTTTCTTTTTATTGTCCAAAGAGAGCAGGTAAGGTTCCACACTTTAAAGAAGTGCACTTTGCAAAATATGTATCCTTTGCTCCTCCTGGGCAAAAAAAAAAAAAAAAAAAAAAAAGAGCAAGCAACCAGAAACACAAAAGGCAATGGAGCCTAGAAGAGAAGCTGACTGATGCCTTCAAGTATGTAACATAGTCAAATTCCAAAACTCATAGAGTGGAATGCTGGTTGCCAGGGGCTGGGTAAAGCGAGAAATGGGCATTAGCAATCAATGGGCATAACCTTTCAGCTAAGCCAGGTGAGTAAATTCTAGAGATGAGCAACACAACCTTGTACCGAGCGTCAGCAATACTGTGTTGTTCGCTGAAAAGTTTGCTAAGAGGGCAGATCTCAGCTTCCATGCTCTTACCCCAACAAAATAAAATTTAAAAATGCACCTGGAATGATAACTTCAAGATGCAGGGTCTCATCATCCCATGAGGAATTAGCTTCTTGAAACCAGAATGCTCAGCAACATTAACATGCAGAACCAAGAAGGTCCCATTGTAAGCCCAAAATAGAACTCAGTTACTGTAGGGACTCCCTATTTATAGAACATACATTTTAAATAAAGCCACCCAAACAAAACTCTGGATAATTTCCACACATTTCCAAACAGCTGTGAAAGCACATGCCATTCCATTAACACTATCCTGAATAAAGATCTGTCTCCTGGAGATTTATTCCAATGAGGTTTTAGGCTTTATGCTTCCTCATTTCCTCCCTAAATTATACAAAGATTACTCTTTTCCCCTCTGGAATCAGTTCAATACAACCTCATCTTACTCCATAGTTTATGTTCATTGGGGTTTGGTTTGTTTTCCTTCAGGTACCGCCTCTGGGAGGAAGGGGGGGGTGGGGTGAGATAAGAGGATCATTCCGGAAACTGGCCAATTTGCGCAGGCAGGTGGAGCTCAGGTATGCAAACACCCGCAACAGGTGAACTCAGCACTCAGTGTCTGGAGTTTGAAGAGAGCCCTAAGGGGACTGGCTGTGCCCCTCTACCGACCTTCCGTTGCTGTGAGTTTAGGAGCCTTTTATTTATCTTTGTTTAGTTATAACCGCCGCAGAGAGAAAAGCTTCGCATGCATGTTTGCGGAAAGGCCATCGACAGCAAAATGGCGAACGTCTAGGCTGCACCAGTTGATTTCTACCCCCTGCTCATTTCTGTTCCTCTGTTCTCCCCAAGAAAAGGAGGGTTTCCCATCGTGCCATTCACGAACCAAAGAACAGTGGAGGCTTTGAAAGGCCCCATGTAGGTTGTTGAGAGAAAAATGACAAAACTGGAAAATATTCATTGAGCGAATGGCCCATGAATGAGCGCACAAGAGATGACCTAATTGCCTACGACCACGTGGCCTTCACCTCCGAGATTCTCACTTTCTCTCCCTGACCGGGCAGACACGGTCTATTGGATCGGAAACTGATAGCTGACAAGTTTAAGAAATCAGCTGTTATGACATAGAAGACACAGTCTGTCTTCACATCATTATTATCATTTAACGTAATTAAGTAGAACATGAAGTCTCTTCTCAAAGGATATGGTATCCAGGAAAAAAAAAAAAAAAAATTGCACAACTGGTTTAAACTAACCCCTGAACATATTTTTCTCATTTGGGAATAGAACATATATCGTTAAGGTGGAAAACATTATAGAAAGGACACAGACTGGTTTATATACAAAAAAGAAAAAAGAAAAGTGTTCCTTACACTTGAAATCAGCATACTGAAATCAGCTCTCCCAATGTTTTAACCAGAGAAGCCTATCTGCAGAGTGAGGATTTAGGAACTTAAAATATGTTTATCTTGAAACTTCATTGGAATAAAATAAATTCCATCAACAAGTTGCATTACTGACCATACTCAACCATATACTCAATGTTTAAAATATGGAGCTCCAATTAAAACGAGACAATCTTAAACAGAGGCCGGATCCCATGCACACTTGAATGTTTACTTTTGTGAAAACCATCTCCAGGCTTTTTTTTTTTTTTTTTTTTTGTGGTCTGGGCATAAGAGCGCCTATATTCTAAAGAGTTCTGAAAAAGACCCTTGCACATTCTGAAAGCAATGTAACAGGCTTAGTCAGTAAGCACGCTATCTTTGTGCAGAGACCAGAAGCTTTCCACAAATTACTACAAAGAAAACCAAATGAAAAGGCCAAGTTCAGAAATAAAGAAAAACCCCCATATACTTATCATTAGTCTACACATTCCATGCCAAAAAAAATAATAATAATGAACTTTTGACAATCCTCAAGTTCATTCACTTGCAAATTTAGCAACAGCTCTGTTCCTGCCCCTCAGTTATGTATCAGTTATGTATCAAGTATCTTTTTCTATTCTTAGATTTGGGTAAAAATTAGCTGGATCGCTGGATTTAAGGCCAAACCTACATTCAGCATTATTTAAGAAAAAAAAAAATACAAAGGAAAGCAACAATTTCTTTATCCAAGAAAAATATGTCAAAACACCTTAAAGACGGCTTCCAAGCACAGCTATTATTATGAAAATACAATTATCATTCAATTCCTGCTCCAAATCATTCTGGCTTCCCAAAGAACACAATCCTCTCATTTGAATTCAGTGATTTAAAACTGATGAAGTAATTTTCCACTTGCTACAACTGGTCCTGATCATTTTCTTACACGTCAAGGATGATACTCTTGAAAACGGCCATGTCTACAAATATATGCCATACATATAAACCATATATATATATAGTATATATATACATATTGGATTTCCTTGGATAACACAATACTGGAAGTCTAATCTGAAAAAAATATATATAGTTGCAGAACCCTCCGTGAAATTCTTATGTTCTCGATATGGGGACGAATACAAATACAAAACCCAGATTTTTTTTTTTTTTCTGGAAATAAGGGATGGATGCAACAATGTGCCATTAACCGTCTGTCTGAGATTTTCACAATTGCTGTTAACCCCTTCCTACAGACAACTGAAGGCATGGAATACTTCTCCACTCTGCCCCCCCAGCCCGCTCCCCACCGCCCCCACAAAAGCGCAGATTTCTGTGCAGTCTGCTCATTTCTCTGCGCTCTGCCACCCTCTAGGAAACCGGTTAAGCATCTCCCTTCCAACCGTGGAGCTCGGTTAGCGGCTGCTGTTGGTTTGTTCTGATGGAAAGTCAGATCTTTCTTCTGTCCTGGTCATTTAATTTCTGGCGGAAGGAGGTTACCTACCAACAATGGTCTTCACCTGGCCCTTGCGTATTGCCTGCGGAACGCCCACACACACTGGAAATTCTGCACCACGATAACTAGGTCTCCCTAAACTTTTTCTTTTTCTTTTTTTTTCTTTTTCTTTTTGCTTCTCTGCGTCCTTCAAATCCTGCTAAGTGCTGACTCCGGGCACGGACCTCGCTCGCCCCACCTCTCACTAGAAGACAGTTAATGCAACGCGCCCTGGATGTGGGAGCTGATCCAGCGGTAGATCCCTTCCAAAACGCATAGGATATGAGCACATAAAACCGTTCCCCCCCCCACAACTGACCAAATAGGGGGGAAAAAAAAAATCCAATCAAAAGAAGAATCCATACTACCACCTTGTGGATTCTGCTCGCAAGAACAGCACCTGCTAGATTTAAGAACCCCCACCCCAAATTTCTTAAGTTGGGTCCAAAAGACAGACTGGGATCCGCGGTGCTCGCTCGCCCCAGTCCCGCCGGCGCGCTCGGGTTAACGCAGTCCGCGCACCCGGCGCCTGGCCAGAGCTGCGGCCGGGACACACCGCGGGGGCCGGCCCCCCAGCCACCCCCGGGCCCCCCAACGCTGCCTGCTGCGTCCCCTCCCCCCCGACCCCGATAATAAATAGAAAGAGACCCGCACCTGCCGGTCGGTTCAGGAGAAGGAGTCAGAGCAAAGACAACCCGCAACCAAAAAAAAAAATAAAGGGAGCAAGCCTTTGCTGGGGCAGGGGCGGGAGGGATGCGGAGGACGTCTTCCCCGCGCCCCTCGCCCTCCGAGCCGGACGCGCGCTCCCAGGTGGTCCCGCGGGCCCGGGGGTGCGGGGCTCCGAGCGCCCCCGCCCCCGCGCCCGCCCCGGGAAGAAAGGGCGCTGTGTCTGGCGGCGAGCGGGCCCCGGAATGGTGCGCCCGGGCCCAGGGCTGCGCGCCGCACGGGGCCCCGAACTGGGCGCGCAGACCCCGGGGCCGGCCCGGGAGACCCGCGCCGAGGACTCGGAGCCCGCGCGCCCGCCAAGGGCCGAGGGAGCCGGGGCAGGGTCGGGGGGCGCGGGCGGGGAGGCGGGGGGGCGTCCAGCAGGCAGCCAGGCGAGCGCGCCCGGGGAGGCGGCGGGCGTCCGGGAGAGCGGGCGGGGGAGGGGACAGCCGAGGGGTCGGCCCCTGCGCGCAGCACCGCCAGCCCCCGATCCCCCGCAGGGTCTGCAGCCGAGCGACACTTGCCCCCACCGCCCACCCCCGCCCGCACGCACGTCCGCAGGTCGGGCTAAGGGGCGCCGCCGCGGCCTGGGGGAGGGGGCGGGACTCAAGTTCACCGGCTGGCTCCGGGGTCTCACAGCCCCGCGCCCACTCCCCATTGTGCCCCCACCCCCGCCTCGGGCAGCCGGGAGCCGGATCTTTGCGCTCAGCTCTGCCCACTGGAGTGGGAGGGGGGCCAGGCCGAGCCGCGCGGGATTGGGGGTGGGGGTGGGAGAAATCGGCCGCGAACGCCGGAGTGGGGTGGGGGTGGGGGGGCAGGAGGGAATTTGCAGCGCGGGACGGCGGAGAGCTTTGGGATGGGGGTTTGTGCTAGGTTGCCCGAGGCCATGGGGGGGCCCACATATCGGAACCGACTCCCCAGACTCCCCACCTCCAGCACAGGCCAGGGTACCGGCCGGCCGTGCGCCCCGCGAGCTCTGCTCCCGGGAACCGGGTTCTCTGTGGGCAGCGACTTGGGGTCTGCATCCCCCTGAGACCCGGGCTGCGGCGCCCGGCGCCTGTCCCCGCAGCTACCAACTTTTGTGGTCCGGCAGACAAGCAAGCAGCGCGGGGATGGTGCTCGCCAGGCAGCTGCGTGCCCCCCGAAAAGGTCCAGGCCAGACCCAAAGGCTCCCGAAGCAGCAAAACACCACCCTCCCCCCCTTAACTCCGCTTGCCTCCCCCCTACCCACACGCACGGGAAAAGGGGGGCATGGAGCCCGCTCCCCAGCTCTGCAGAAACAGCTCGAAGCTACCGTCATTTGGTCTCCACCCGGGGTCTCCGGCGCGCCCGGGTCGCTCCCCAGCAAAGCCCAGCCAGGTCCTAATCAATCACGTGCGTTATTTCGTGCATCACATCACCCGTCATCTTCTACGAGGCCAGCAGACGATGGAGGAAAAAAAAAAAAATCGCTTAATGCAACCCCAGCCAAGCCTGTTTTCCTTTTTTCTCTCTGGTTAACCCCCCCGCGCCAAAAAAAGCACCCGAGGAGGTGGTAGCTGAGTTTCCTTAAAGAACAGGAGGGGGAAAAAAGGGGGGGGGAGAAAAAAAACAAAACAAAACAAAAAGCCCGTGGTTGCTCACAGTCTTGCAGAAGTAGTCTTGTCTGTGTATCTCCAGTCCCGGTTTGCAGAGAACTGGCGCTGAGCTCCTGCTCTCCCCCTACTGCAGATAAATTTTTTTCCTCCTCTCCCCGCCACACTCTTCTGTTTATTTGTATGTAAGACAGCGCTACTTTGTAAACACATCACACTCGGCCCCAGAGCCCTTCAAATAGCTGATTGCAGCAAAATGCTTCCAAACCAAGGGGGTCCCCAATTTTTTTTTTTTAAGTGAAAAGGAAAAAAAAATCAAATGTTTCTGTGGAGCTGTGCATGAAGCTGACACAGGACGCGCCACACATACATGTCCACCCTCCCACCCACACCTAAGAAATGGAGCGGCAGATGGGAGAAAAGTCTTGTTCGGATTTCCAAAATAAAATGAAAGAACAAATGCTGGATGAAGTGAAGCCCAAGCGCCTTTGGTGAGGCTTTTGCTGGGGAGAGCACACACAAGTCCGAATGTTTAAAAGGCTTTAAAAATGCATCAGGAACCCAGAGACACGTCTTAAAACGGCACCTACCTTAGTCGTGGAAAAGCTGCATTAGCTGGGGCTGCTCTTTTTAACACGTCCAGATTTTTCTAGGGAAACCCTGGCTGAGGGTAGGATTCGGGGAGGCTGTGTTGCATCCAGGAGCTGGTGCTTTCTCGAATTCCCCACCAGAGCTGCTCCTCCAAAGGAATGTGGGGACCACCGCGGCGGCCGTTTGGAGGAAATTCGTTGTTTCGGCCCTAAAGAGTCAGGAGGAGAAAGCAACCGAGTCGTAGCAGGAAAGGGCAGAGCGAGGTCTGAATAAGAGCTCTGTGCTGAGAGACAGAGACGGGTCTGCGAGGAAAAGGGGAGATTGAAGACAGAGCTCCTGATGTCTCCCCGATCCCCCTCTGCTATTGGACCAAACTGAATGAAATTTATAAAGCCAGCAACCAATAGATCTCCGCACTCGGTCCCAACAGAAACCACATCCTCAGCTACAAGCGAATGCGAAGAGCCGCTAATCCCAGGGCAAACCAGCTGTGGCAGAGATCCCCGGGGCCGGGGTGGCGAAACAGGTGAGCGCGTCACACTGGGCCACCATGCCACCACCGGGCGCGCAACGAAGCTGGCTCCCTGGCTCCTCGGCTCTCCTCCACCCCAAACTCCCTACAGTATTTGCAAACATCTTTAACTCTTGGAGGGTTTGCACTGCAAGGGCGCCAGCAGAGAGGAGCTATTCCCTGTGGTCAGGCTCACAAATGTGTTACTGTTGCCTATATTGGGAAGCAAGAGTATCTATCTTTTTTTTTTTTTTTTTTGGCACCAAATTGCAGTGGAAGGTCTGTAAAGGACAGACCCTCCCTGATGCCCAGGTGATGGGTCGATAGCTTTTGTTGGTTTCTTTTCTGATACAGTCATGTTTTTGATGGATACACAACCCTGGAGATGTTGCTAGGATTTGGCCAGTTATTTTTAAATAGCTCATCTTTGCTTCCAGGGTCCAGGAGTTTATCTTTTCCTGGCCAATTCTAACTTTGGTGATATGAGCTGGTATTTATCATTGGCTTAGAAGGAGTTGGCTCTGCATGGGCAATGTCTGAGGGTCCCTAAGTGATAAGTCAGGGGACGCCGTGTAGTGCGGTGGCTAAAACTACGTTGCTTGGGCTCAAGTTGCGTATGACCTCAGGCGTGGATTTAAATGTTCTGTCTCTGTCTCTGCATCCGTAAAATGGAGAAGATAGAAGTAAAGACTTCCTCGTATCATCGTGATATGAGCTGGGTTAACACAAGGACTCAACATGCAAGAAGCTCTAAATTAATGCTTGCTTTTCTTAAAATTATTTCACAGGCCCAAGAATTTATTTATTAAAGGAAAGAGATACTGTCCCCTACCCAAAGGACATCCTCACTATTGCTTCTGCACTTAGACGACAGACCGAGGCATCCAACCAGCACTCAGTATTTGCTGTGTTGGGATAATTAGGGATTCCTCACACGTTTTGAGAGAGGAACTCACGGTGGGCGGGGGGGGGGGGGGGGGGGG